>NC_069499.1:1530468650-1530607994 GCF_027579735.1 Bombina bombina | reverse complement strand
TATAAGATTGCTTGTGTTATAAAGTTAAAGTGACAATGCCTCAACAAAGTAGGATGTATACAGAAAAATTATGGGAAATTTTTGAACTTTTAAAAAAAATTAAAGTAGAATTTGCACACATTGTACAAGCTATATAAGATTGTGTTTTCCAATTAAAGAAATAAAAGGACAAAAAAGCAATTGTTGGAATATATTCTGTAATACAGCAGACTAGAGCATACTAGGAGGAACCCTTGCTGACATACTTTATCAAAATATTCAATTATGACTGTCAAGCTGTATTTAGTTACTATGCTATCAGTATTCTATTTTTATTATATGTGCGTTGCTATTTTACAGCTCAGCTAATTATATCTAGGTTGTTCCTAATATAATATAATTATAGCAAAGATAATGAATGTGTTCATTTTTTATTGCCTCACACTTAGAAATGTGTTTGTGTGAGTAAAATTATATAGACTCAGTCACGGCAAGTGGGGGGGAGGTCTTAGTTTTGTTATATGTTGCAGAAAAAAAAAAACTTCTAACAAATTATTTTATTCATATTGTAATCTGAGGCAGCCATTTTTTTCCTCTAACTACGAGCTAACTGCTGATTGGTGGCTGCACATATATGCCCCTTGTCATTGGCTCAACAGTTGTGTTCAGCTCTCAGTAGTGAAATGTTGCTCCTTTATTAAAGGATACCAAAAGAATGAAGCTTATTTGATAATAAAAGTATATTGGCAAGTTGTTAAAAAAAAAAAAATTGTGTTCTATCTGAATCATGAAAGAAACATTTTGGGTTTTTATGTCCCTCTATAATGGACATGTACATTTTTAATTTGTTCTACAAGTAACAAGGCACTTCAAGAAACCCAATAAGGCACAGTGTGAGCTATATTATATAGATAAAATAAGGACAACTATTTTAAAATCCGTATTTACTTGACCATTTAAAGTGGTAACACCTTATTACCATTTTGCATTATTGCTTCAGTCACTCAGTATTATTTTAGTATACAAAACAGAAAGGTGAATACAGCATAGTGAACAAAATGTTACCATTTTTAACATGCAACAAGATTATAATATAGCGGAGTAACTCTTTAGCTACCAGAGAAGGGTGCAGAGTGCTTCTACATTTAAATGTCTTGTCACCAGAGGCTGCTGCTAAACAGGAACTTAGTTATTCTAGTATGAGAAGTATACAAAAACATATACACACTAAAATAAAGTTTCATTGTGTCATTACAGAATATTAACCTAAACAAATTCAGACTAAGCCAAAAGATTAAATGAAACTGAGAATAGCTGTGAATTATTTTGCTTTGAGTGAAGCAGGGGTTGTGTGTAATTCACTATGACGGGACAACTGGTGTCACTGGACTGGGAAGTGTGCGATACAGAGAATCACTGACGTGTGGTACCATGTCACTAGTGTAAACAGACATGAATTCACTGGAACCACTAGTGTTATTAACGGTGTCACTGCATCGGTATACGGAATCTATAATTTGAGTCACTAGAGTTCAGTAACCTGGTGTTACTGGAATCAGTAGTGTGAGGGGACTTGATGCAAAATGCCTTAGTGTCATTGAGTCAGTACTTTGTGATATGCTGTCCTATGGCACTAAACAAACAGCTGTGAGATTTAAATTTAGCTATTTGGGTATTGTGTAATTGGAATTATATTCAAGGTGCCCTGGTGTCACTAGAGGGTACCTTATTGTCTGTAAACTCAGAAGAGTGAGATGAAATGGAGTAATTTTTAACCATTCAAGACAAATTCTTGGTATGATGTAAAATGCCTTAACTAGTGTGGGATACCTATGTGTCACCTGAGTGACTGGTTTGGGTACCCTTTCATGAGGTGCGCTAGTGTCACTGGTGTGAGGGTTACTGGTTTCACTGGTGGGGTGCACATACACTAATACAACTACAATGGGATACCCTTGTGTTACTGGTGGGTACCATGGAATGAGATACGCTAGTGCCACTGGTGTGAGAGGAACTGGTTTATCTGTTGGGTTGCGCATACACTGATACAACTATTGTGGAATTCCCTTGTAATAGCTATGAGATGCACCAGTGTCACTGGTATGAGGGGTACCGATCTACCTGGTGGGGTGCTCATACACTAATACAACTAGAGTGGGATACTAGTCGGTACCGTGGCATGAGTGGGCCAATGTCACGTGTGCAGGGGGGTACTGGTTTCCCTTTTGGGGAGCGCATATACTAATACAACTAATGTTGGATACCGTAGTATGAGATATGCCAGTGTCACTATTGTGAGTAGGGTTGCCAGGTGTCCAATATTCAACCGGACAGTCCAGTAAAATCTGTACAACAATATTGGACACTTAAAGGGACAGTATACTATAAAAATGTTTTTCCCTTAATGTGTTTTTAATTCGTTTTTGTACCTGCTGCAGAGTATAAAATGTATGAGATTTGCTTTTTAAGGCTTATTTGTGTATATGAATTAGCTGATTTTGTGTTTTGAAGCCACAACCTAATAAAATGGGTAGAGCTTGTAGGTATAATCAGATCGCATTACTTTATCACATTGTATAACTGCTTCTTTATCTTATATCTGTCCATAAACCAATCACCAATACTTGGAGAGAACAATGGAAAATTAACATTGTATTATCTTATCTCTTCTATAACCCACTGGGAGTGTAATTTCTTCTACTGGCTGTGTTAACACAGCTTGGCCTTGAGGCCAAAAACTTTCAGGATGGGTAGGGATACCACAGGCTAAATAAACTAATTAAAATGCCAATATAAGGTTAATGGAAATACTTGTAAACAATTTAATACACTCCAGCAGGTAAAGTGGATCATTGGGAACAAATTAAAAAGGAGACATGTTAGAGTAAACTGTCCCTTTAAATGTCCAGTATTTTTAAAGACCCCTGTCAATTAAATGTAAAGGGCCTTCTAGGCCTTTATGCATTAGAAATATGGCTCAAAAAGAACTTACATTGTGCATGTTCTATATATATCTGCTACAGGCAACAATGGGTGTTTAATCATAGCTGGGTGTGTACTCTAGCAGCCAAGGGGTCACATCACTGCTCTGCACATGTGTTACTGGCAACCAAGGGGATTAAATCAATGATTAGTTGTGAAAAATATGTGGTGGGATCACAAGGGTGGTTGAGCTTTTGTGGAGACATTGTGTGAACCCAGCTATGTCCCGTTTATCAATCACCTATAGGTCGTCCCCAGTATTTTTATGAAGCACAGCTGGTAACCCTAGGTATGAGGGGTACTGGTTTTCCTGGTGGGGTGCGCATACACTGATACAACTAGTGTGTATACCCTAGTGATACTAGTGGGTATCGTGGCATGAGTAGGACCAGTGTCACTGGTGTGAGGGGTACTTTGTTCCCCTGGTGGGTCGTGCGCATACACTGATATAACTAGTGTGGGATACCCTAGTGATACCAGTGGGTACCCGTGCCATGAGATGCGCCAGTGTCACTATGTGACAGGTACTGACTTTCCCTTGTGAGGTGTGCATACACTACTACTATACTACAACTAGTGTGGGATACCCTAGTGATACTAGTGGGTACTGTGGCATGAGGGGGCCAGTGTCACTGGTGTGAGGGGTACGTACCGTGGCATGAGTGGGCCAGTGTCACTAGTGCAAGGGGTACAGATTTCCCTTATGGGGTGAGCATACACTAATAGAACTAGTGTGGGATACCCTAGAGATACTAGTGGGTACAGTGGCATGAGATGCACCAGTGTCACTGTGTGAGAGATACAGGGTTCCCTTGTGGGGTGCACATACACGGATGCAACTAGTGTGGGACACCCTAGTGATACTAGTGGGTACAGTGACATGAGACGCACCAGTGTCACTGTGTGTGGGGTACATGTTTCACTTGTGGGGTG
This sequence comes from Bombina bombina, assembly GCF_027579735.1. NCBI lineage: Eukaryota > Metazoa > Chordata > Amphibia > Anura > Bombinatoridae > Bombina > Bombina bombina. The sequence goes on along the minus strand of NC_069499.1, from coordinate 1,530,604,100 downwards.
CACATACACTGATACAACTAGTGTGGGATACCCTAGTGGGTACAGTGGCATGAGATGCACCAGTGTCACTGTGTGAGGGGTACAGGTTTCACTTGTGGGGTGCACATATTCTGATACAACTAGTGTGGGATACCCTAGTGGGTACAGTGGCATGAGATGCACCAGTGATCACATGTGTGAGGGGTACAGGTTTTCACTTGTGGGGTCTGCCATACACTGAATACTAGTGTGGGATACCCCTAGAGATACTAGTGGGTACAGTGACATGAGAATGCACCAGTGTCACTGTGTGAGGGGTATAGGGCTTCAACTTATGGGGTGCACATACACTGATAAAACTAGTGTGGATACCTAAGTGATACTAGTGGGTACAGTGACATGAGATGCAACAGTAGTCAACTGTGTGAGGGGGTACAGGGTTCCTTTGTGGGGTGCACATACACTGATTAAACTAGTGTGGATACCCTAGTGATACTAGTGGGTACAGTGACATGAGATGCACCAGTGTCACTGTGTGAGGGGTACAGGGTTTCACTTATGGGGTGCGCATACACTGATACAACTAGTGTGAGGGGTTACTGGCTTCATGGATTTGTTGTCACTATGTAAGGACAGCACCCTAAGGCCTAGCCGCAGAAGCCCCCACCTCTTCAGCGTGTTTCCTCAGCGCCTTCTCTCTCTCGTACTGAGTGATGAGCTGCTCGTTGTCCTCCTTAAGCAGCTCCAGTTCCACCTCGTGCTCCTGGTTCTCGGCAAACACAGCGTCCAGGTTTTCCAGCACGGCCACCACCAGCGCATTAGCTCCTTCACTACGTCCTCATCATACTTGCCAATGAGCCGCTCGAACTCGCGGTATATGGAGCTGGCCAGGCCCGACACCCGCCTCAGACATGACGGCCGAATTCCCCGGGTCTTCCTGGTACACCACACCGTCCTCCAGCTCCATGTCGGCGGGTAACGGTGCCGGTCCGGGAATAGGTGTATGTGCAGCGCCTGGACTTTGTGATGTTTTTCTCGGTTAGCTTCCTCCAGGCGGCACCGCCACGTTTGACGTCACGATCCCAGCCAAGACTGGAGAGGCCGGAGCTTGGGAACTTGTCTGCCGCCTCCGTGCTGCGGGCGCTAAATCCCACAACTTGTGACCGGTCAGACATCACATGCAACCAAAAATTACAGCATCTTCGCTGTCAGATTATACAAATGCTCACATTTCACCTCATATTTTTTATATACCCGAAATGCCCTGTTTATGAAAAACGAGGAGGAGATTGTTTTATATCATACAATGGCTGCTCTGGGGTTTTACAGTTATATTTTTACCTCACAATTTCATTTACTTATTTATTTTTCTATCACGCATACTTGCCAACAGTCCCTGATTTCCAGGGACAGTCCCTGGATTTTTGTTGTATGTCCCTGGATTTTTTTTTGTCCCTGGGAAATGTCCCTGAAAATCTCTTTTGCATAACATTTGTTGTTTGCATTGATAGATATATATATATACACACACACATACATATATACAGATAGATGGATTATATTAGATATAGCGTATTAATGAAATATAATTCATTCCAAATGGAATATTATTATTATTGAATTGGTTCACATATTATTTGTCTTTCTAATTTTGATGCTGTGTTGTAAAAATAACCATATGTCCAGAATGTGTTCCAGAGACTGGGTAGGTGTAAGAGCTTGGTGCTGTAATCTGTATAATAAACTATGGATAAGTCTAAATTATACTATTACTTTCAAATGGGTGTGTTTTGATTGCAGAACTGAGTGGGCAGAGCATTTGAACAGTAGGTCGTCAATACTCCAGTAACCTGCTTTCTTGCTCTGCTGCAAAGTGTCCCTGGAATTTTTTTTTTAAATGTTGGCAACTATGTATCACGTAACTTTTTTGTTACCAGAATTTATTTTTAAAAAAACAACAATCGTGCCCAGTACTATCAAAGTAGTTGATAGCAGATAGCGCTGTGTAAATATCGAGCTACCGAGTTTACTTTATAGATTAACAAGTACAGTCCGTTATATATTTATAGAATTTGGCAATTGCCGATATAGAGTTGTCACACTGAAACAACATAACACTATTTGAGACCAGTTCAGGCTCACTAGCCTACAAGTTATGATTTATTTAAATATATATATATATATATATTAGCTGTATTAGTCCAGTAGTTAAATATTAAAATAAGAAGAGTATTTCAGTATATCATATGATCAGTATTCCAGACATCCCGATTCTCCCTGATTGTAATATGGGCTCCCTGATGCCAGCAAATGGAATGCAATCTCCCTGAAACTCCAAGTACACTTACTATGATCTAATGTGGCCCAAATCCGGAAAAGTGTTTCTTTAAGGAATGCCATTGCCTTTAGTTGCTGGAACGTTATAGAACCCTCAAAGCAGAGGCATAACTAGAAACCACAGGGCCCAGGTGCAAGAATCTAAGAAGGCCCCCCTCCAGTGAATTTGATACATATCTCTTTTTTTTTTTTTTTTTTTACATTTAACACAAAAAAATGTGAATCAGATTACATGTCTGCAAGAGGAAGGTACCCTTTGCCCACAGTCTGTGAGATGGTCTGACCCCCATTTTACTGTATATAGTGACACTGTTTAACCACCAGTACTGTATATAGTGAGTCAGTGACACAGTCTGTAATCTGCCGGTGAGATGGCTGGCCTGCCCCTACCCGCCCCAGTACTTTATAAAGTGACCACAGTAGTCTGTGACATGGTCCAGCCCCCCCGTACTGTATATAGTGGTACTGTATAGACTGACACTGTTTACCCCCCGCTCCCCCAATGCTGTAGTAACAAGGTCTGTAATTTGCTGGTTCCACAAACATACACACACACATACATGCATAAATACACACACAGTCACATACACACACACACACATACATGCATAAATACACACACAGTCACATACACACACACACACATACATGCATAAATACACACACAGTCACATACATACACACACACACATACATGCATAAATACACACAGTCACATACATGCATAAATACACACACAGTCACATACACACACACATACATGCATAAATACACACACAGTCACATACACACACACATACATGCATAAATACACACACAGTCACATACATACACACACACACATACATGCATAAATACACACACAGTCACATACACACACACATACAAGCATAAATACACACACAGTCACATACACACACACACACACATACATGCATATATACACACACAGTCACATACATACATACCCACACACACACTCACATAAACACCAATGGGTTAAACAGAAACACTAACCCCTATAGTCAGAGACACTAGTGAAACATCAATGCCACACTCACATGATATCAGTGCAGGCAGTGGCAGGTCGTTTTTTATTGCAAAAAAAATAAAAACATTTTTTGAAGCTGGGCCCCCACCCTTGGGGGCCCAGTCACAATTGCGACCTCTGCACCCCCTGTAGTTTCGTCCCTGCCTCAAAGCATGCATTAGTAACCAAAAAGCCCCCACTTATTCTAAAAAAATAAAACACAAATACTACCTTATTTACTGCACGTAATTAAACTTCGTATTCTAAAAATATTTGAGCATTCAACAAGCGTACGATCACTGGAAATAGGTTTGTTGTTGTACATACAATAAAGCTACTTTTTAATGTGACTTTAGTGGGAAGCTACTTTAATGATACGCCTCTATCTTATTTAGGGTTTCAAGGTGTCCAATATATAACTGGGAGGGGGGGGATGGCGGCGCAATAGCGGGAGAAGCCACCTCCCTGAAATGAGTTTTTGCAGGTTGGGATGTCTGAGTATTCTTGAAATTCATCTTTTACTATGTAATATATAATTAGTCCAATTAAAAAAGCTATCACTGCATACTGCAATACTTTTATTTATATATATATATATACCCTCCTCTGTGTATCTGCACTCACAGTTCAAAAGTGTCTTCCACCAGGGTGCAAAGTCAAATTATTGTAGAAGATCCACCCAAGCAGGGACTGCACTCACTGGATTTAGAAAATAAATTAATATTAATTTATTTTCTAAATCCAGTGAGTGCAGTCCCTGCTCGGATCTTATATATATATATATATATATATATATATATATATATATATATATATATATATATATATATATATTTATTTATAAAGAAAAGTGCTGTTGCCATTGTCTACTTTTGGAATTATATATGGGAGTATGGCAGGCCTCCCAGGCAAACATGCACTGCAAAGGTAAACCTACAATAAGCTATACCCAGTGAATGGGTTACCATTCAAATGTATTATATATATATTTATATATATATTTATATATAAAAGTGTGTGTGTCACATGCTCATATTCAACACAGTATGGGACTCTATGCCTAGCAGCAGATTTGGGACGGGCAGTACATCTGTCCTATCCTCTCTCTAAAAGCCAGCACACAGTACAGTGAGCGATAAAGTGCAGGCTTTAACAGAGACGACAAGGCACGTGCGCTGATTAAGGTCGCTCTTTACAGGCAATGCCCCTTTAAACCGTTGCTTCATTTAGAGCCGCCAGAATTTTTGCATTGGAAACGTTCTTGGTGAGAAACTTGCCCGGGGATATGCTTCCAAGGGGAGGCTGGAGGAGAAGACCTTGTGCTGATATGCTGCCTCCCCTTGTCAGCTGTGGTGGGTTTGCGAGCGCAGTGCTTATTGCAGGTCTTACTAACTAACAGACTGGATGCGTCTGTGCACTGCTTAGATCAGCTTGTGATGTCTAATCATAAACTCTCAGTGCTAATGTATGTTAGCTACTAATAGCTAGCTTTCTCTCCCTCCCCATTTTTTTTCTTCTCTCTCTCCCTGCTTGTTCTCCTCTCCCCTTATTTTCTCTCCTCTCAGGGAGAAAATGGTATGAGATGCATGCAATTCAACCCACCTGTATGCAAGTGTTTTGCTAGATCATTTTCTTTTGAATTTTTATGAAACATTTTTTTTTTGTACACACTGACCCCAACAAAAATTGAAGGGGAAAAAAGCCTAAAACCTTTGGGGGGGGGGGGGCAGCAGGATTTTGAGTGCCTAGGGCAGCACAAAACCTAAATATGCCACTGAATATAGTACCACTATTTAGTTCCACCCAAATTGCTGACTCCATGGCGTATTGCTCACGTGTTATAGCAGTGATGGCCAACTTCCTAACAAATGGGGCTGCAGATCTATATTGAAGAAACCTTAAAGGGACATGAAACCCAATTTTTTTTCTTTCAGGATTTAGAAAGAGCATGCCATTTTAATCAACTTTCTAATTTACTTCTATTATCTAATTTGATTCGTTCTCTTGATATCCTTTACTAAAAAGCATATTCATATAGGCTCAGTAGCTGCTGATTGGTGGCAGCACATATATGCTGTGTGTGATTGGCTCACCCTTGTGCATTGCTATTTCTTAAACAAAGGATATCAAAAGAATGAAGCAAATTAGATAATAGAAGTAAAATGGAATGTTTAAAATTGCATTCTCTGTCTGAATCATAATAGAAAATGTTTGGGTTTAATGTCCATTTAAAGGTAAATGAAACAAAAAAAAATATTGTGTGGTTCAGACAGAGCATACAGATTAAAAGAAAATGAAGTTTCCAATTTACTTCTATTATCAAATTTGCTTTGTTTCCACTATATTCTTTGTTGAAGAGATACATAGGTAGGCATCTGGAGCACTACACTGCAGGAAATAGTGAGCCCTCTAGTACTCTTACAAATAAATAACATTTTTGCAAAACTTCTGCCATATAGGCTCCTTAGCTTACGTCCCTACTTTTCAACAAAAGATACCATGAGAACAAAGAAAAAAAAATTGATAATAGAAGTAAATTAGTAAGTTGTTTAAAATTACAAACTCTATCTGAATCATGAAAGTAAAATTTTGGGTTTCCCTTAAAGGGCAGCATATCCATTGATGGTTATCAAACACAAATAATAATATATTTCCTAAAATATTTTTTGGTAAGGTTTCAGGTGCCCTCTTTCTGGTTTTTCCCCTATCTAGAGGGCTCTTTTGAGTTTTGGCCACCTTGTTTGCTCCCTGACTAGTCCCTAAAGCCCAGACCCTTTTATATCTGCTTTTCCCCGTGGCCACAAAAACTATAGTATACGTTTTATTTCTTCCTTTTCCTGAGGGGCCACAAACACTAGTGCAGGGGGCCACATTTTGCATGGGCCATCCCTGTGTTGTCTCTTTTGCCTTTTTTCTTGATCCTAAACTAGCTGCCTGTAAAGTCCCCTCTGTTTACTGGCTACAAATCTTTCAACCTCAACCACCATTTTAAAAAGATAGATGGTATAGATACAACTTATCTCTTTCTAAAAGAATCACTCTTTTTTTACATCATAAAACCGTAAAAATGTAAATCATAAAACATATATTAAAAGCTGCCTCTGTAGGAGAACACCTATTAATATATATTATACTAATACTTCTATAAATTGCATTGTGAACAGTAGCCCTGTATGAAAATACAAAAATGTTCGTACCTTCTCAGGAGAGGCACAATGCTAACGGCAGCATTACAACTAACAAGTGTTAAGTATTTGAAAGTCCTCAGTTCAATATCACGCAGAAGCTATATCAATATGGACAACATAATCAGGCCCATTTATCAAGCTCCGTACGGAGCTTGAAGGGCCGTGTTTCTGGCGAGTCTTCAGACTCGCCAGAAACAAAACTTATGAAGCAGCAGTCTAAAGACCGCGGCTCCATAACCCTGTCCGCCTGCTCAGAGCAGGCGGACAGGAATCGCCGGAAATCAACCCGATCGAATGCGATCGGGTTGATTGACACCTCCCTGCTGGCGGCCGATTGGCCGCGAGTCAGCAGGGGGCGGCGTTGCACCAGCAGCTCTTGTGAGCTGGCTGGTGCAATGTTAAATGCGGAGAGCGTTATTGCTCTCCGCATTTTAGCGAGGTCTTGCGGACCTGATCCGCAGTGTCGATCAGGTCCGCAAGCCCTTTGATAAATGGGCCCCATGGACTCTATATGCAGGGCCCTCTACCCATTTGATTCCTATAATTGCTACCTTGTATACTGCCTATGTTTATAGCGCTTGCGGAATCTGTTGGCACTCTACAAATAACCTATAATAATAACCAATAATAATAATAACATTACAAGAGGAGTGAATATGATAGTGCAGAGTGCGTTATCCTTAGTGTAATCTTGCACAGAATAGCGCACAATCTCGTATTACAAGTGGATGGTAAAAATATCTTTCCCAGAAATAGTTAACACGACTGACATTTTTTTGTGCACCCTATTACTTTGAATGGATAGAGCAGGGTGCGGTATTAGCACTCATATTACAAGTAGTGGGCAACACAATATGTCTCTGGAAAATGTAACGCTTTTGGAGACCCTAAGGAAAAAGTGCCATAAAACATGTTGAGTTCTGTGCATACCCTAAAAGGGCTAATTAAGTAGCCTAGTATTATTCTTTATTTAGTTCTGTGTAACAGAATCAGATTTAACCGTTTTTTGTTTTGTTACCAATTATCAAAATAAAGTATAGTCCTAGAAAACTATTATTATATGCAAAATAGTAAGTCAAGTAATGAACTCAAACAGCAGCTCTAGGCTGGCATCAAATTTAAAATATGCTACACAATTATTTTGCCGAAAATAAAAGGCAAAAAAAAACGAAAACCGAAATAACAAAAAATGCTATTTTCGGCCGAAACTTTCTGCTGGCCGAAATTTCGGTGCATCCCTATAAAAAATAGTTTGCATAAAAAAAATGTTTAAAAATTGCTGGCAAGTGTTTTAAAATAATTTTCAAAAATAAGCAAAATTACTTAAAGGGACATATTACTCATATGCTAAATCACTTGAAATTGATGCAGTATAACTGTAAAAAAAGCTGAAGCATCTCTATGTAAAAAAGGAAGATATTTTACCTCACAATTTCCTAAGCAGAGTAAGTTCTGTGTAAAAAGTTTATACTTCATCTGCTGTCCAGCTGCAGGTGAAAAAAAAATATGAAGAAATGAACTGCAGCCAATCAGCATCAACAGTGCTGAGGTCATGAACTCTTTTACTGTGATCTCATTGAGATTTGACTTAAAGTGAAGGTAAACTTTGGTGAATGAAAGCGCCGTTTTTTAAAAATACTATTTAAAAACAGGGGCACTTTCATTCATCAAAATTTACAAAGCAGCCGTTTTGATTAAAAACTTACCTTTTTTTCTTTTCACAGCCAGAGCAGCTTCCCCCTCCTGGAAAATCCTCTCTTCACACGTCAGCAATGACTAATCCGGCTTCCTCCAATCACGGCTTTTCCCCCTCCAATCACGGCTTTCATTCATCAAAGTTTACCTTCACTTTAACTCTCATGAGATTTTTGCACAACGCTCACTCCCTTGCCTGTCCTGCGACAGGCATACTGATTTGCTGCTTAAAGTCCTTTGCAATGGGATTTGAATTTTTAGGACATTTTGAGGTAAAATATCTTTCTATTTTACATAGAGATGTACAAGTTATATTTTCTAGTCATCTTTTTACAGCTATGCTGCATCACTTTCAAGCGTTTCAACATGTGGGTATCATGGTCCCTTTAAATAGCCTTGCTGTCTGGAGCAGTCTGCTCACCCACCCCCCCTTATCAGTGTTTAGACACTGGCATTGTATTTCAAACTGCGTTCACAGCTTCTAGGCATGCTCCAGCAGATAATTACTGTGCACTTTTACATTCTACTAAAGCAACAATAGATATAGATACAGCCATAGAAGGAAATGTGTGGGGGGGAGTTAGAGCTTTACAATTTGTAAACTTAAAATAAAGGGTTAATGGCGACGCACTGCAGTAATAAATTTGCAGGTAAATTAATTAATGTACAGGTAGCCCTCAGTTTACGCCGGGGTTAGGTTCCAGAAGAAATGGTTGTAAATCGAAACCGTTGTAAATTGAAACCCAGTTTATAATGTAAGTCAATGGAAGTCAAGGAGTTAGGATCCAGGCCCCTCTCAAAATTGTCATGAGTAACACCTAATACATTATTTTTAAAGCTTTGAAATGAAGACTTTAAATGCTAAACAGCATTATAAACCTAATAAAATAATCACATAACACAGAATATATAATTAAACTAAGTTAAATGAACAAAAACATTTACTAAACAGCATTATAAACCTAATAAATTAATCACAGAACACAGACTTCACTTGCATTTTTCTGTAAACAGTTCTTTCTATGCATTCCAATCTGGACTGATTTATAGACAGGAAGTTCGTGTTCCTTTGAAATCTGCTCGATAGCTCAGGTCTGGTTAAACTGATTAATTTCAGCTTGCTTGACTTTGCTGCAACACAAGCGGACAGCTCCACCTACTGGCTATTTTAATAAATGCACTGCTTCTCAATGCTTTTCAATAGCAGTGTTTTATGTCCCTTTGAAAATATGCATAACAAACATATATAAAAATATTCAAATAAAGTATCTCACTTATATTATCTATCATTAACTTAAAACCTGCAACATCCTCCTAATAATGTTGCAGCATGATCTTTTGAAGCCTTGAAACCAGACACTGTTTTTTCTTCAATATTAATGTATGTGTGTTTAGGCATTATTTTCCAAAAACAAGCATGTTTCATCCGTATTAAAAAATGTGTTTTGGCAAGTATCCTTCCTCTTGAATGAGCCTATCCAATTTCTCCAAATACTCCTCAGATGCCTTTACATCTGCACTAGCAGCCTCACCACTCTCATTAAAAGGGACAGTCTACTCCAGAATTTTTATTGGGTTTATTACCCATCCCTTTATTTCCATAACCAACATTGTTATATTAATATACTTTTTTCCTCTGTGATTACCTTGTATCTAAGCCTTTGCAGACTGCCCCCTTATTTCAGTTCTTTTGACAGACTTGCATTTTAGCTAATCAGTGCCCTCTCATAAGTAACTCAATGGGCGTGAGCACAATGTTATCTATAAGGCACACATAAACTTATTATTATGCTTTATAAATAAAGAAGAATAATAATGCCCTTTAGCTGTGAAAACCTGTCAAATGCATTGAGATAAGAGGCGGCCTTCAAGGGCATATAAATTAGCATATGAGCATACCTAGGTTTAGCTTTCAACAAAATACCAAGTGAAAGCAAATTTGATAAAAGTTAAATTGGAAAGTTGCTTAAAATTGCATGCCCTATCTGAATCATGAAAGTTTAATTTTGACTAGGCTGTCCCTTTAACATTATATAAGGGCAAAAAACGTTTTTCTTTCATGTAATTAGCAAGAGTCCATGAGCTAGTGACGTATGGGATATACATTCCTACCAGGAGGGGCAAAGTTTCCCAAACCTCAAAATGCCTATAAATACACCCCTCACCACACCCACAAATCAGTTTTACAAACTTTGCCTCCTATGGAGGTGGTGAAGTAAGTTTGTGCTAGATTCTACGTTGATATGCGCTCCGCAGCAGGTTGGAGCCCGGTTTTCCTCTCAGCGTGCAGTGAATGTCAGAGGGATGTGAGGAGAGTATTGCCTATTTGAATTCAATGATCTCCTTCTACGGGGTCTATTTCATAGGTTCTCTGTTATCGGTCGTAGAGATTCATCTCTTACCTCCCTTTTCAGATCGACGATATAGTCTTATATATACCATTACCTCTACTGATTCTCGTTTCAGTAGTGGTTTGGCTTTCTACTACGTGTAGATGAGTGTCCTGGGGTAAGTAAGTCTTATTTTTCTGTGACACTCTAAGCTATGGTTGGGCACTTTTATATAAAGTTCTAAATATATGTATTCAAACATTTATTTGCCTTGACTCAGGATGTTCAACGTTCCTTATTTCAGACAGTCAGTTTCATATTTTGGGATAATGCATATAAATTTATCATTTTTTCTTACCTTAAAATTGACTTTTTTTCCTGTGGGCTGTTAGGCTCGCGGGGGCTGAAAATGCTTCATTTTATTGCGTCATTCTTGGCGCTGACTTTTTTGGCGCAAAAATATTTTTCTATTTCCGGCGTCATACGTGTCGCCGAAGTTGCGTCATTTTTTTGACGTATTTTGTGTCGGCGTTCCGGATGTGGCGTCATTTTTGGTGCTAAAAGCATTTAGGCGCCAAATAATGTGGGCGTCTTTTTTGGCGCTAAAAAAATATGGGCGTCATTATTGTCTCCACATTATTTAAGTCTAATTATTTATTGCTTCTGGTTGCAAGAAGCTTGTTCACTGGCATTTTTTCCCATTCCTGAAACTGTCATTTAAGGAATTTGATCAATTTCGCTTTATATGTTGTTTTTTCTATTACATATTGCAAGATGTCCCAGATTGACCCTGAGTCAGAAGATACTACTGGTGCTGGATCTACCAAAGTTAAGTGTATCTGCTGTAAACTTGTGGTATCTGTTCCTCCAGCTGTTGTTTGTAATGAATGTCATGACAAACTTGTTAATGCAGATAATATTTCCTTTAGTAATACTACATTACCTGTTGCTGTTCCATCAACATCTAATACTAGTGTTCCTGTTAACATAAGAGATTTTGTGTCTAAATCCATTAAGAAGGCTATGGTCTGTTATTCCTCCTTCTAGTAAACGTAAAAGGTCTTTTAAAACTTCTCATTTTTTCAGATGAATTTTTAAATGAACATCATCATTCTGATTCTGATAGTGGTTCCTCTGGTTCAGAGGATTCTGTCTCAGAGGTTGATGCTGATAAATCTTCATATTTATTCAAAATGGAATTTATTCCTTCTTTACTTAAAGAGGTTTTAATTGCATTAGAAATAGAGGATTCTGGTCCTCTTGATACTAAATCTAAACGTTTAAATAAGGTTTTTAAATCTCCTGTAGTTATTCCAGAAGTTTTTCCTGTCCCTGATGCTATTTCTGAAGTAATCTCCAGGGAATGGAATAATCTGGGTAATCCCTAAAGTTGATGGGGCTATCTCTACTCTTGCTAAACGTACTACTATTTCCCTACGGCAGATAGTACTTCCTTTAAGGATCCTTTAGATAGGAAAATTGAATCCTTTCTAAGAAAAGCTTACTTATGTTCAGGTAATCTTCTTAGACCTGCTATATCTTTAGCGGATGTTGCTGCAGCTTCAACTTTTGGTTAGAAGCTTTAGCGCAACAAGTAACAGATCATAATTCTCATAGCATTGTTAATCTTCTTCAACATGCTAATAACTTTATTTGTGATGCCATCTTTGATATCATTAGAGTTGATGTCAGGTATATGTCTCTAGCTATTTTAGCTAGAAGAGCTTTATGGCTTAAAACTTGGAATGCTGATATGTCTTCTAAGTCAACTTTGCTTTCCCTTTCTTTCCAGGGTAATAAAATTATTTGGTTCTCAGTTGGATTCTATTATCTCAACTGTTACTGGAGGGAAAGGAAACTTTTTTACCACAGGATAAAAAATCTAAAGGTAAATTTAGGTCTAATAATCGTTTTCGTTCCTTTCGTCACAATAAGGAACAAAAGCCTGACCCTTCACCCACAGGAGCGGTATCAGTTTGGAAACCATCTCCAGTCTGGAATAAATCCAAGCCTTTTAGAAAACCTAAGCCAGCTCCCAAGTCCACATGAAGGTGCAGCCCTCATTCCAGCTCAGCTGGTAGGGGGCAGATTACGATTTTTCAAAGAAATTTGGATCAATTCAATTCACAATCTTTGGATTCAGAACATTGTTTCAGAAGGGTACAGAATTTGCTTCAAAATAAAGCCTCCTGCAAAGAGATTTTTTCTTTCCCGTGTCCCAGTAAATCCAGCGAAGGCTCAAGCATTTCTGAAATGTGTTTCAGATCTAGAGTTGGCTGGAGTAATTATGCCAGTTCCAGTTCTGGAACAGGGACTGGGGTTTTATTCAAATCTCTTCATTGTACCAAAGAAGGAGAATTCCTTCAGACCAGTTCTGGATCTAAAAATATTGAATCGTTATGTAAGGATACCAACATTCAAAATGGTAACTATAAGGACTATCCTGCCTTTTGTTCAGCAAGGGCATTATATGTCCACAATAGATATACAGGATGCATATCTGCATATTCCGATTCATCCAGATCACTTTCAGTTTCTGAGATTCTCTTTCCTAGACAAGCATTACCAATTTGTGGCTCTGCCGTTTGGCCTAGCAACAGCTCCAAGGATTTTTACAAAGATTCTCGGTGCCCTTCTGTCTGTAATCAGAGAACAGGGTATTGTGGTATTTCCTTATTTGGACGATATCTTGGTACTTGCTCAGTCTTCACATTTAGCAGAATCTCATACGAATCGACTCGTATTGTTTCTTCGAGATCATGGTTGGAGATCAATTTGCCGAAAAGTTCATTGATTCCTCAGACAAAGGTAACCTTTTTAGGTTTCCAGATAGATTCAGTGTCCATGACTCTGTCTCTAACAGACAAGAGACGTCTAAAATTGGTTTCAGGCTTGTCGAAACCTTCAGTCTCAATCATTCCCTTTCGGTAGCCTTAATGCATGGAAATTCTAGGTCTTATGACTGCTGCATCGGACGCGATCCCCTTGCTCGTTTTAAACATGCGAACTCTTCAGCTCTGTATGCTGAACCGAGTGGTGCAGGGATTTCACAAAGATACATCAATTGATATCTTTAAAACCATTGGTACGACACTCTCTGACGTGGTGGACAGATCACCAACGTTTAAGTTCAGGGGGTCTTCTTTTGTTCTTCCAACCTGACTGTTGATTTCAACAGATGCAAGTCTGACAGGTTGGGGAGCAGTTTGGGGTCTCTGACAGCACGAAGAGAGTTTGGGAATCTCAGGAGGTGAGATTACAATCAATATTTTGAACTCCGTGCAATTTTCAGAGCTCTCCAGTCATGGCCTCTTCTAAAGAGAGAATCGTTCATTTGTTTTCAGACAGACAATGTCACAACTGTGGCATATATCAATCATCAAGGAGGGACTCACAGTCCTCTGGCTATGAAAGAAGTATCTCGAATCTGGTTTGGGCGGAAATCCAGCTCCTGTCTAATTTCGGCGGTATCATATCCAGGTATAGACAATTGGGAAGCGGATTATCTCAGCCGCCAAAACGTTACATCCGGGCGAATGGTCAAATGTAGGGACTTCCAGAATAGATCTATGGATTCTCATCTAAACAAGAAACTTCCCCAGGTATCTGTCCAGATCCAGGGGATCCTCAAGCGGAAGCAGTGGATGCATTGTCACTTCCTTGGAAGTATCATCCTGCCTATATCTTTCCGCCTCTAGTTCTTCTTCCAAGAGTAATCTCCAAGATTCTGAAGGAATGCTCGTTTGTTCTGCTGGTGGCTCCGGCATGGCCTCACAGGTTTTGGTATGCGGATCTTGTCCGGATGGCCTCTTGCCAACCGTGGACTCTTCAGTTACGACCAGACCTTCTGTCGCAAGGTCCTTTTTTCCATCAGGATCTCAAATCCTTAAATTTAAAGGTATGGAGATTGAACGCTTCGATTCTTAGTCAAAGAGGTTTCTCTGACCTCTGTGATTAATACTATGTTACAGGCTCGTAAATCTGTATCTAGGAAGATATATTATAGAGTCTGGAAGACTTACATTTCTTGGTGTCTTTCTCATCATTTTTCCTGGCATTCTTTTAGAATTCAAGAATTTTACAGTTTCTTCAGGATGGTTTGGATAAAGGTTTGTCTGCAAGTTCCTTGAAAGGACAAATCTCTGCTCTTTTCTGTTCTTTTTCACAGAAGAAGATTGCTAATCTTCCTGATATTCATTGTTTTGTACAAGCTTTGGTTCGTATAAAAACCTGTCATTAAGTCAATTTCTCCTCCTTGGAGTTTGAATTTGGTTCTGGGGGCTCTTCAAGCTCCTCCATTTGGAACCTATGCATTCATTGGACATTAAATTACTTTCTTGGAAAGTTTGTTTCTTTTGGCCATCTCTTCTGCTAGAAGAGTTTCTGAATTATCTGCTCTTTCTTGTGAGTCTCCTTTTCTGATTTTTCATCAGGATAAGGCAGTTTGCGAACTTCTTTTCAATTTTTACCTAAGGTTGTGAATTCTAACAACATTAGTAGAGAAATTGTGGTTCCTTCATTATGTCCTAATCCTAGGAATTCTAAGGAGAAATCATTGCATTCTTTGGATGTAGTTAGAGCTTTGAAATATTATGTTGAAGCTACTAAGAATTTCCGAAAGACTTCTAGTCTTTGTGTATCTTTTCCGGTTCTAGGAAAGGTCTAAGGCCTCTGCCATTTCTTTGGCATCTTGGTTGAAATCTTTAATTCATCATGCTTATGTCGAGTCGGGTAAAACTCCGCCTCAAAGGATTACAGCTCATTCTACTAGGTCAGTTTCTACTTCCTGGGCTTTTAGGAATGAGAGCTTCTGTTGATCAGATTTGCAAAGCAGCAACTTGGTCTTCTTTGCATACTTTTACTAATTCTACCATTTTGATGTGTTTTCTTCTTCTGAAGCAGTTTTTGGTAGAAAAGTACTTCAGGCAGCTGTTTCACTTTGATTCTTCTGTTATAATTTCAGTTTTTTTCATTATAAGATTTAAACTTTATTTTGGGTGTGGATTATTTCAGCGGAATTGGCTGTCCTTATTTTATCCCTCCCTCTCTAGTGACTTCTTGCGTGGAAGATCCACATCTTGGGTAGTCATTATCCCATACGTCACTAGCTCACTGGACTCTTGCTAATTACATGAAAGAAAACATAATTTATGTAAGAACTTACCTGATAAATTCATTTCTTTCATATTAGCAAGAGTCCATGAGGCCCACCCTTTTTTGTGGTGGTTATGATTTTTTTGTATAAAGCACAATTATTCCAATTCCTTATTTTTTATGCTTTCGCACTTTTTTTCTTATCACCCCACTTCTTGGCTATTCGTTAAACTGATTTGTGGGTGTGGTGAGGGGTGTATTTATAGGCATTTTGAGGTTTGGGAAACTTTGCCCCTCCTGGTAGGAATGTATATCCCATACGTCACTAGCTCATGGACTCTTGCTAATATGAAAGAAATGAATTTATCAGGTAAGTTCTTACATAAATTATGTTTTTAAATCTCCAAAACCATCCATGACTAGCATTAAACAGGATATCACATCCCTTTAGCATTGTGAACCAGCTTCTAGCTTTAGCCTGGATGGTCAGCATGCTGAGTAGATTGCGCTTCTGTGTTTGGTCGTTAATCCAGGTGGGTGGTTATTTCTCCATTTCCAGTTCTTTGTTTTGTTATGATAGTAACTCTCACATACAGAAATGTAGGGAACTCTCCTTGGAGAAGTATAGCAAAATCTGTCTTTTTAGAATTTCATTAGAGATCTCGCAGGATCATTTATATCATCTCTTCAGAACGCAGAAGAATATATATCCACACAAATACATCTAAACCACAACAATTCCTTTACACAAGAACATATAGCTTTTTTTTTTTTTTTTAAATACCTAGCTGCCATGTGCGTGTCTCATTTACACAAACACACCTAGATCCATGCTAATTTCACAAAAACACAACAATAACATTTATTTTTTACATATATATATAAACTGGGGTCTTTAAATGAGAGAATTCCTTTCTATGAGCAGACACAGTATTCTTTGAGTTACTTATGTCTCTGAGAGTCCAGTCAGCATAACTTAATAGAGGCAGCCATGGTGAAGAAAGGCAGAAAGCTCAGAATATTGCAGTTTTGGACAAAGAGGACAAGGTCTATCTCAAATGAAAAAGGATTGATGCTAATGAAAAAGAGCAATCAGTGAACAAATTTGCTGCAACATTAGTTTTTGAAACCTTCAACAATGATGATTAGTTGACACTTGGTGGGTCTAAACATGGATAAAGGTGCATAGAAGAAGGGAAGCCATGATGAAACTTGCAAAAACATCAGACTTTCCTGGGAGTTTCCAAGGGCAATTCAGTCAATGGGTCCCATTTATCAAGCTCCGAATGGAGCTTGTGGGCCTGTGTTTCTGGCGAGTCTTCGACTCGCCAGAAACAGCAGTTATGAAGCGGCGGTCTAAAGACCACTGTTCCATAACCCTGTCCGCCTGCTCTGATGAGGCGGACAGGAATCGCCGGAAATCAACCTGATCGAGTACGATCGGGTTGATTGACGCCCCCCTGCTGGCGGCCAGTCTACAGGGGGGCGGCGTTGCACCAGCAGCTCTTGTATGCATTCAGGGAGGTCTTACGGACCTGATCCGCACTGTCGGATCAGGTCCGCAAGAGCTTTGATAAATAGGCCTCAAAAGCTCTTCTACAAAGAAAGGTGAGGTCTCAGATAGGGTTGCCACTCAGCATTTAAAATCAGTCCTAGCAACATTAGTTTCTGAGTAATGCTGTATAATTATTATTTATGCAAATTAATATTATTGAGCATGGCCGATATTTTTTACAGGAAAGGTGGCAATCCTAGTCTTAGATTCATGTAAGGCAGTGTTTCCCAACTCCAGTCCCCAGAACCCTTTACAGGTTAGATATTCATTATTTCACCTGTACTCCAGTTAATATTTAATTGAATATCAGGCCTTTTAAGGGTCCGGAGCACTGGGTTTGTAAGGTGATTTACAACAGTTGGCAACTATTGGCAGGGCCCTCTACCCATTGGCTCCTACAAATGTTAGCTTTGCATATTACACCTATGTTTATAGTGCTACGGATCTGTTAGCACTGTACAAACAAATGATGATAATGGTTTAGTAACATTTTTTCCTTCAACTTCAGCTGCTGAAAATTAAGAAAAAGAATAGAGTCTCACTTTACCTGGAGAATTAAAGAAAATTCGGTTATTGTCATGTCTTTGTGTGTTTCCCTGTCACTTGGATTTGTTTTGACACATTGCGTAATTTTGTTATATTGGTTCATTTTCCATTTTCTTACAGTCGCATCTTTGTTTGCATCATTCTTGGGGCAAAGTTTTCCAATGTCAGCTGCTTTTTATGATTCAGTTAGCATAATTTATGTGCCCATTGATTGGAGTTACTTCCTGGATGAACTTCGTGAATTATGTTTTCTTCTTGATTGCTTTTTACCCGGCTTTCTTCTAGACTGTTCTCTGCCTCATCCTTGTCCCCTGTTATTCTTGATCCGGTTCTGAATTTGGCCTGTTCTGCAAATCTCTGCGTAAAGATTCTGTACAGTTGCTTGCCAGCAAGTTTCCAACGTAAGCCAGACCCTGACTACATTCTTGCTTGATTCCGGGTGCCTTAGTCATCTGAACGTTGCAACCCCTGCCTGAACGTAAACACTTTTACAAACATTATTTGTCTCATACTCATCCAGATTGTTGAGGCAGTATTTTTGTGCAACCCACTTCTTAGTGTCTGGTTCCATTTCTGGATGGGCAGTTGCCATGCAACCATACAGGCCATATGCCCTGGTATCTTAGAGACCTGCAAAGGTTCTCTGTAGTTATGTTATGGAGCAACCAGAGAGTTTGCCATTTGGAGTTTGTTTCTAATCAAGAAAGCCAGGGCTACTTAAACATTGGTGTGGGGTGGGAGGGTTCACAGCGCCCAGGCACAGTTGGTGACTGACGGCAGGCCTGGCGGTACAATGTTTATTTTTTTTATATATATATATATATATATATATATATATTTTATTTATTTTTTTAATTTACAATGCTAGCTAATACCAGTGGGTGCACTGTAGCTTTTAGAGAAAGGATTGGGCAGATATTTGAGTAGCAGTGTTGCAGATTGTGAAGCTGTGTTGAAATGTAGGAGAGCAGGAGTCATCCCTGGTACAACCATAGACTGTAGCATGTACCTCTCTTGGCACAAATAATACCATGAGATCTGCATACATTATTTTGTTGCATAAGCAATATGGTATGCTAAGCTCAGTACCACATACCATGCACTCCCATACTTGGCTTCATGGTTTATAGCAAGGACCCTTCTGCAGCAACCGAGCCTGCACACTATGGAGAAGCTCTATGTGCAGTCAGTGTGTCGGCATGTATGTGTGTGTTTGTGTATGTATGAATGTGTTTATTTATGTGTTATGAGGGGGGTGTATGTATGTGTCTGTATGTATGTGTGTGTCTGTATGTATGCATTCAGGGGGAGTAATCGAGACCATGCCACACCTCTAGGAGCATCACTCCACCTGCATCATGTCTGGCCTCTCTGTAAGTCAACCTGCAAGCCAGGCTTACATTTGACATTTGAAGGAAAGTGAATGGATTTGCCTTTACAATATTGTAGCACTGTTTACAAGATGTCTACCACAGTGCTAATGTACAGAAGAACCTGCCAACATATTTGTACAAGGTGGCTGGGCAAGTGCTTATCCTCAGACACAGGGGGCTATCTATCAAGCTCCGAATGGAGCTTGATGCCCTGTTTTTCTGGCGAGCCTGCAGACTCACCAGAAACAGCAGTTATGAAGCAGTGGTCACAAAGACCGCTGCTCCATAACCTGTCTGCCTGCTCTGAGCAGGCGAACAGACATCGCCGGAAATCAACCCGATCGAGTACGATCGGATTGATTGATACCCCCTGCTGGTGGCCCATTGGCCGCGAGTCTGCAGGGGGCGGCATTGCACCAGCAGCTCTTGTGAGCTGCTGGTGCAATGCTGAATACGGCGAGCGTATTGCTTGCCGTATTCAGCGAGGTCTGTCAGACCTGATTCTCACTGTCAGATCAGGTCCGCCAGACTTTCTTAAATAGGGGCCACAGTCTTAACTAAGGGGAAGAATCACTCACATTTATAGAGAGACAATTCCTTTTGATCCTATGTTGCTGCCAACTCAGCTTCTGCTTATTGCAAAACAGTCAAAAAGGGTGGTGTTGAAATAGGGAGCCCGGTTACAGCCTTTGCCCTGGTGTCCAGTGACTTCTAGTTATACCCCTGTATGTATGAGTGTGTGTGTGTGCATATGTGTATGTGCATGTATGAGTGATTGGCCCCAATTTATCAAAGTCTGGCGGACCTGATCTGGCAGTGCGGATCAGTTCCACCAGACCTTGCTGAATACGGCAAGCAATACGCTTGCCGTATTTAGCATTGCACCAGCAGCTCACAAGAGCTGCTGGTGCCACGCCACCCCCTGCAGACTCGCGGCCAATCGGCCGCCAGCAGGGGGGTGTCAATCAACCCGATCGTACTCGATCAGAGTACTCAGAGCAGTACTCAGAGCAGGCGGACAGGTTATGGAGCAGCTGTCTTTGTGACCGCTGCTGCATAACTGCTGTTTCTGGCGAGCCTGCACACGGGGCATCAAGCTCCATTCGGAGCTTGATAGATAGGCCCCTTTGTGTGAATGTATGCATGAGTTTGTAAGTATTTATAGGTGTGTGCATTTATACTTGTGTGTAAGTATACATGAGAGTGTGTGTATGTACGCATGAGTTTGTAAGTATTTATAGGTGTGTGCATTTATACTTGTGTGTAAGTATACATGAGAGTGTGTGTATGTATGCATGAGTTTGTAAGTATTTATAGGTGTGTGCATTTATACTTGTGTGTAAGTATACATGAGAGTGTATATGTATTCATTAGTTTGTAAGTATTTATAGATGTGTGCATTTATACTTGTGTGTAAGTATACATGAGAGTGTGTATGTATTCATTAGTTTGTAAGTATTTATAGGTGTGTGCATTTATACTTGTGTGTAAGTATACATGAGAGTGTGTATGTATTCATTAGTTTGTAAGTATTTATAGATGTGTGCATTTATACTTGTGTGTAAGTATACATGAGAGTGTGTGTATGTATGCATGAGTTTGTAAGTATTTATAGATGCGTGCATTTATACTTGTGTGTAAGTATACATGAGAGTGTGTGAATGTATGCATGAGTTTGTAAGTATTTATAGGTGTGTGCATTTATACTTGTGTGTAAGTAAACATGAGAGTGTGTGAATGTATGCATGAGTTTGTAAGTATTTATAGGTGTGTGCATTTATACTTGTGTGTAAGTATACATGAGAGTGTGTGAATGTATGCATGCGTTTGTAAGTATTTATAGATGTGTGCATTTATACTTGTGTGTAAGTATACATGAGAGTGTGTGTATGTATGCATGAGTTTGTAAGTATTTATAGATGTGTGCATTTATACTTGTGTGTAAGTATACATGAGAGTGTGTGAATGTATGCATGAGTTTGTAAGTATTTATAGGTGTGTGCATTTATACTTGTGTGTAAGTATACATGAGAGTGTGTGAATGTATGCATGAGTTTGTAAGTATTTATAGGTGTGTGCATTTATACTTGTGTGTAAGTATACATGAGAGTGTGTGAATGTATGCATGAGTTTGTAAGTATTTATAGGTGTGTGCATTTATACTTGTGTGTAAGTATACATGAGAGTGTGTATGTATTCATTAGTTTGTAAGTATTTATAGATGTGTGCATTTATACTTGTGTGTAAGTATACATGAGAGTGTGTATGTATTCATTAGTTTGTAAGTATTTATAGGTGTGTGCATTTATACTTGTGTGTAAGTATACATGAGAGTGTGTGTATGTATGCATGAGTTTGTAAGTATTTATAGGTGTGTGCATTTATACTTGTGTGTAAGTATACATGAGAGTGTGTATGTATTCATTAGTTTGTAAGTATTTATAGGTGTGTGCATTTATACTTGTGTGTAAGTATACATGATAGTGTGTATGTATTCATTAGTTTGTAAGTATTTATAGGTGTGTGCATTTACACTTGTGTGTAAGTATACATGATAGTGTGTGTATGTATTCATGAGTTTGTAAGTATTTATAGGTGTGTGCATTTACACTTGTGTGTAAGTATACATGAGAGTGTGTGAATGTATGCATGAGTTTGTAAGTATTTATAGATGTGTGCATTTATACTTGTGTGTAAGTATACATGATAGTGTGTGTATGTATTCATGAGTTTGTAAGTATTTATAGGTGTGTGCATTTACACTTGTGTGTAAGTATACATGAGAGTGTGTATGTATGCATGAGTTTGTAAGTATTTATGGTGTGTGCATTTATACTTATGTGTAAGTATACATGAGTGTGTGTGTATGTAATAAAGTATTTTGTCCTGTGTTTTTTTCTGACAGCAAATATTTCTGCACCCAGGTGGCAAGTACCTTTGGCTCACCCCAGAAGTAGGCAATGTTCTCTGCTGGCATACAATTCCTACCTCAAGAATATTTTAACTGTATCATTCATATTTTGTAACCTGTCTCAAGCATTAACATTTACTTTTGACTTCAGTACCTGTGTAATTTTATTTTGTCAGGCCAGCAGACATTTCCACAGTTCATATAGATCATTCAAATACCAGAACCAATAGAACACATATCTTGTGATGATACAATGCCCACTAAAGAGTTGCCATCTGTACCAAAAGAATGCAGAAATTATATTTCATATGGAACAAAATTAGTGTTATTTTAAAGGGACAGCACAAAAAACCTTTTGGTTATGACATTCAAAATAAATACATGACCTTATTTAGGGAATTCCCTTAGATCATGAGACCTCACACAAGGCTACAATGGTGAAGAAACCACCGACACATAAATACATTTTTTTTTTGTTTTTTATCACCGTAAGGAGGTTAAATATGATTTTTAAATGCTTAATTATATTTGATTATAATTTGAAAGAACAGGAAAAAGCAAAAAAAAATATTTTGTATGGGCTTTTTACATTTGATCCTAATCCTAAACACCTCTCAGTTTTCAACATCCTCCTCCACCTTCCTTAACCTCCCCATCTAATCTCACAGCCAATTAACTATTTTGCCACAATCTAAAAAAAATTACCTTAACCCTTTCCCGCTTTTAGGATGTTCCATGCCATCCTAACTGCGCTGGGCTTTAGCACCGTTAGGACGGCATGGAATGTCCTAGCCGTTTGGCTGTCCTGAAGCCATAGCGTTTTTTTAACTGGGATCGTGGGCTAGAAAGTGTGCCTAGCATCATAACTCAATCCCATCATTGAAATCACGCAATCACATTAACAATCGCGTGATTTCAATTTGTTTACGATGTAGACAAATTAGCTCTTTCAGGAAAGGGTTAATAAGAGATGAAGTTACTACATACAATACCTCAATCACACCTTGTCAGCTGTGACAGAAGATGCAACCCCACTCCTTAAAGGCACATGACAGCCAAATTATTCCTTTAATGATGCAGATAGAGCATACCATTTTAAATACATTTCTAATTTACTTTGATTATCAAATGTGATACATTCTCTTGGTTTTGTTTGTTGAAGGAGCAGCAATGCATTACTGGGAGCTGGCTGAACATATCAGGGGAGCCAATGACATGAGGCATATATGTGCAGCTACCAATCAGCATCTAGCTCCGAGTAATACATTGCTGCTCCTGAGCCTAAATAGATATGATTTTCAACAAAGGATGCCATGAGAACAAAGTAAATTAGATAACAGAAGTAAATTGAAAAGTTGTTTAAAATGTATGCTCTGTCTAATTCATGCAAGAGAAATTTGTGTTTCGTGTCTGTTTAAAGGACTATTAAATACAGTAGAATTTTATACTCAAAGTACATAATCAAAAAACAATGCAATAATACTTTGTATTTTAAATGGGTAGTAATTTTTTTTTCTGACAAATTTTATAATATACTTCAATTAGCCTGCTCCTTGTACCATGTGATAGTGATCAGCCAATCACAGACTCATATACGTACACACATGCTCAGTTGTAGCTGTGCCTCAGAAAGTGTGCATATAAAAAGATTGAGCATAATATGATAATGAAAGCAAACTGCATGCTCTGTCTTAATCATATTTAATTTTTACTTTAGTGTGCCTTTAAAAACTATGCACTTGACCTATATCTATCACTACTTATTTTCTCGATTTTTACCATTCTTATTACCATCTCTCTCTAACCACTGGCACTTTCCTTTTAAATTCAAACATGCACTCATAGCTCCTATAATATCATCTCTGGACCCAGAATCTCGCTACCTATTGTCCTATGTCGCTACCACCCAAGCACCAAACATTTGTCTGCAATCATTCCACCTATTTCCTTCCTTGCTACTTACTACTTGACCCTCTACTATCTATCTTGCTTTTGTTCATAACAACTAAAGCCATTACTCACATATGTACCAAATTACTGAGGGCCCAATGATCTTAGAAGTCTCGTCAGTCAGGTGAGGCCCCCAAAAACATTTAGAAACACAAATTGTATCTTGAGACATGTTTATGTTGCTATGTAGTGTTATTTATGTGAAGTAGAGACTTCTACATTACCTACATTACATTATAAGGTCTAAAAAAAATCAAAACATTTTGTGTGATTTCTCTCTTTGCTGGCAAGTTCATCAGACCCTTAGTCACTAGTGAAACTAAAAGACATTCCTCAGTACTTATTCAGCTGTGTTTCAAATTGTACTATCCTACACCACCACATACCTTCCATAATATCAGAATCAAATAAGGAATGGTGAACAGAAGGTATAAAAAATGTGGAACTCTGCTGATGCATTCAAACACTTCACTATGTTTTTCTAGTATTAATACAAACAGAATGCAAATATGTAACTATATAGGTTACTTGTAGGCAAAATACAAATTTTCAGAGGCTACTCAAGAAAGATTATGGGGTGTATTTATTAAAGTGCGGACGGACATGATATGATGTAGCGTATCATGTCCGCTGCACATTGATAAATGCAGACAGCATACACTGTCGGCATTTATTATTGCACCGGCAGTTCTTGTGAACTGCTGGTGCAATGCCGCCCCCCGCAGATTTGCAGCCAATCGTCTGCTAGCAGGGGGTGTCAATCAACCCGATCGTGCTTGATCGGGTTGATTTCTGTCCGCCGCCTCAGAGCAGACAGACAGGTTATGGAGCAGGGGTCTTTTGACCGCTGGTTCATAACTTCTGTTTCCGGCAAGCCTGAAATGGTGGTAGAGAGAGAGAAAGGGAGAGGGAGAGACAAAGGGAGAGACAGGGAGAGTGACAGAGGAAGAGGGAGGGAGAGGGATGGAGAGTGTTAGAAAGTACAGACAGATACTCACTAAATACAGAGGTGTTGATTTATTATGCAGCGGATGCTGCATTGATGCCCTATCGTTTCTGGTCCACCAGAAACGGAAGTTAAGAAGCAGCAGCCGTAAGACCACTGCTCCTTTACAAAAGGTGGCGGACTGAAATCATCCCGATCTGATCGGGATGATTGACGGCCCCTGCTAGTAAACTGCTTGTGCAATGCCACCCCTGCAGATTCGCGGCCAATCTAGCACAAGAACTGCTGGTGCAATGCTGAATGCGGAGAGCGTAATGCTGTCCGCACTCAGCGATGTCTGTCGGACATGATCCGCTGATTGGATCATGTCGGACAGACATTTGATAAATAGGCCCCTCTGTGTACTCTTAGGAGAGAAAAACAAAGCTACCAGGATAGTAGCAAAATATGTAACAAGCTGTCATATGACTATTATCATTATTCTTTTTTTATGATTCTGCAGCGCTGTCCATGGGTACAAAAATAAAAGTACAACGGTGAGACATTACAATATAAGACAAAATTTAACAGACAAATACAGGGGGAATTGAGGGCCCTATTCCCGTGGGAACTTACAATCTAGATGGGTTGGAGGATGGGAAACAGGAGGTGGGGACTACAAAGGTGAGAATGATTTAAAAAGTTAGATGAGGGCAACTGTTAGGTAAGGGAAATTCATTAGTTAATGAGTTGGGTGATAAGCGTCCCTGAACAAAAAGGTCTTTAGTCAGCGTTTAAAGGAGGACATGTTAGGGGAAAGTCTGACAGCTCGAGGAAGTGCGTTCCAGAGGGTTGGTGTGGCACCAGAAAAGTCCTGTAGTCTAGCATGGTAGCACGTGATGGTAGAGGATGCAAGGAGCAGGTCATTGTTGGATCTTAGGGGGCGGACTGGAGTATATTTGTTTTTTGTTTCGTTTTTGTTTTTTTATTTTATCTTTTATTGAAATATCAATCCAGGGTACAGAAAGAAAGAGGGAAGTCAATTGTAATAATTTTGGTTACATAATAAGGAAAAAAACATTTCTTCATTAACACAGTAAATTAACACCTAATAAACTTGATAAGTAAAGACCATTGTGTGGAAAGAAAAATTATCAACGAAGGTGAAAACATTAGCAAGGAAAAAGGAAAGAAAGAAAACATCTAGATATTGATGCTAATAATAACTAACCTCGCTAACTGCCTGAACCTTCCTATACTAGTCAATCAGCCAGGCCCCAGAATGGAGGGAGAGGAAATTAAAAGGTATGGAGAAAACAACAAAAGAATCAGGAGAATACTCCTACAAAGAAGGTCCCCTCTAGAGAAACATTAAACTTTCCAATTAGATGAAAATAAACCATGCTCTAATTGTTGAATAAACCAGATAGATCCCCTAAATGGGGCAATTAACTGTAGTTGTGCATCTACAGAAAAGGTTAATATTACTTTTTCCCATTTAAAAAAAAATCTTTGTAGATTTCCAATTCCTGAGCATGACATTGCGTCCTACTAAAATTATTGTGTTTATGAGCCTAATATTCGCATAAGATTCCTTATGATTTACGAGGAAAAAGATATGTCTCGACTCAAAAGTAAAACTGCAGGCATTCACCTTATTCACCAGAAACATACTTTGCTCCAGAACTGTGATGCTTTAGGACAGCTCCAGAAACAATGTACTTAATCTGCCTCCCTAGCATTACATTTAGGGCACTTGACTTCGTTTTTATACCATTTTGTCATTTTGGCTGGTGTAATGTATAATAGATTTATTAACTTGAAGTGCGATTCCTTCCAATCTATAAAGACTTGAGTTTGATCAACTTATTTAAAGCTTTGTAAAATATGTTCTCTAGTAGAGTTTAGGGGGAACTTGTTCCATTTCCTCTCTAGATCATCAATATGTAACAGCCCATGATACTTAATGAGCAAATTATAGGGAATTGAGATGGAGACTTTCCCAGCGTGATATAATCTAATCACGTCATCTAAGTCTCCCAGAGAGGACTAGTTTCACCCTCTGCTCGTAAAGTCCCGATCCAGTGTTGTGCCTGGAGATAAGCATAGAAGGAGGTTTTTGCTAAATTAAAATGAGCTCTCAGCTCTGCAAATGTCTTAATAAATAAGGTTTCATTTACGCAGATATCCTTTATATTTTTAAGGCCATTCCTGGCCCATGTGGAGAAGACTTTATATGTAAGCCCCGGAGTGAAATCCGGATTCCCTACTAGGGGAAGAAATACGGACCTGCGGAAATTAATATGTAGCTCCGAACAAACTTTTTGCCATGCCAGAATTATATACTTAAATGTATATAAATGTGCCACATTTACTGGCAAATTCGCAAATGGAATATGGATCAGTGCTTTCAAAGAAAAAGGGGCTACCAATTGTGTTTCTAGTCCAAGAAAGGAAACATGTTATTTTTCTGATATCCAGTCTAATACGAATTTAACAAGTGCAGCATAATTATAGAACTGAATATTAGGCAATGCCAGACCGCCATGTGCTTTAAAATATGATAGTTTAACCAGTGAGATCCTGGCTTTCTTCCCATGCCATATAAATCTAGCAAATAACGTTTGTAAGAATTTTAAGTCTTTTTTAATAATTAAAAGAGGAAGATTCTGGAGTAAGTACAATAATTTTGGAAATAAAATTGCTTTAATTAGCATTACTCTCGCAGAGAGGGAAATGGGAAGATTATGCCACGCTATTAATTTCTGTTTGAACATATCGATACATTTCCGAAAGTTTAAATCATACCATAGAGAAGGATTCTTACCTAAAATAATACCTAAATACTTAATTTCCTGTACTTCTTTAAAAGGATATAGAACATGGGTCTTAGGTTTATAAATCCAAAGCAATTCCGATTTCCCCCAGTTAATTTTATAGCCAGAAATCGAACTAAATATTTCAATAATCTTTAACAATTGGGGTATAGATTGTTTAGTGTTACTTAAAAAAAGTAGAATATCATCTGCAAATAATGATTTCACAAGATTCTTGTCCCCTAACTTAATTCCTTTTAGCTCTTTTCTTAATATAATTGCCAGTGGCTCTAGTGATAGATTAAAAAGTAAAGGGGAAAGGGGGCAGCCCTGTTGTGTGCTTCGTTGGAGAGTGAAACTCTCAGTTACTTCCCCTTTGACAATAATGGCCGATGCTGGAGCCTGATATAATACACGTATAAAATAATAAAAATTCCCTGTAAGACCAAATCCTTTAAGCGCGCTGAACAAGTGGTCCCATACTATGCAGTCAAATGCCTTCTCAGCGTCGACTGTAAGTAGGGCTAGATCTGTACTGAAATGTGCCTTTTTTTTTTTTTTTATTCCAGAAATGATCAATAACCAACATCGCTTTTCGGAGATTCTTCACCAAATTTCTCCCCACCATGAAGCCTGCTTGATCCGGGTGTATTAATGGCTCCAGGATGTGCTTAAGTCTAGATGCAATAATAGCAGTTAAAAGCTTATAATCTTGATTTAATAACGATATAGGCCTATAAGAAGACAGAATTTCTGGATTTTTATCTTTTTTTAAGATCAGCGCCACATTCGACGCTGAGAAGAACATCGACTGCATTTGATTTTTGATATAATATTCATTGAAAAGTGCCGCTAGTGTGGGAAGGATTTGGTCATGTAGAAGTTTGTAAAACTCCGATGGGAGAGCCTCCGGACCTGGCGTCTTATTTGACTTAGCCTGCTTAATGGCATCTGAAATCTCACGTAGTGATATAGGTTCATTCAACCGGCTCAGGTTCTGGGAATCTATTTTGGGTAACACTACACTTTTCCAAAATTCCTGTTTATTCTCTAAATTGACTGCTCCTGCTGAGTAAACCTCTTGAAAGTATTTAACAAGTTCACGTCTTATCTCAGAAATATTAGTAATCCTTCTATCCCCGATCTTAATTGTGGCTATAAAATTCTTCTGAGACCAGCCTTTAGATAATTTGGCTAAATATTTTGCAGAATTACCATAGTGGCCTCTAAATCTAGCTTTTTGCTTTTGAATTTCTAATGCTAGGCCTTGTTTCAAGAACAAGTCTCTCTCTACTCGAGCCGCAGTGTAATTAGCCCAGAAAATCTGGTTTGGGTAATTTAGGTATTTCTTGTAGGCATTTTTAACCTGGTTAGCTAGTTGTTCTTCTCTATTTTTCTTCTTTTTTTCCATTTACATAGATAAGCTTTGATCTCGCCCTCAAGACTGATTTCGCTGTTTCCCACAAAATTTCTGGTTTATCGGCATATGCAGCATTAAATTGGTAAAATTCTTTCCATCTGGCTTGTAACCAATTCTTAAATTTGGAGTTGTTACCTAGGTATTGAGGGGGGAAAAAATGCGCGTTGTATAAACCTGGGGAACAAATTGCATTAATCTCCAAGGAAATAATTGCATGGTCGGAGATAACGATCTCACCTATATCTGATTTAATCTCCAGACCCAACATATTACTAGATATTAGGAAGTAATCTATTCTTGAAAAGGATTTAAATGTCCTAGACTCACAGGTATACTCTTTACTATCGGGGTGTTGTAACCTCCATATATCTTTAAGTGCAAGCTTATATCCCAGGTTCTGTAAGACCTTAGCTTCCCTGTTGTATCTAGCTCTTTGCATGAGGTTAGACCTATCTAAGCTAGGGGTAAATGCCATATTCAAGTCCTGGAGTATATTTGTTGATGAGTGAGGACAGGTAATGTGGGACAGCTTTGGTAAGGGCTTTGTCGGTCAGGGTGAGAATTTTGAATTTAATTCTGCTGTCAATGGGGAGCCAGTGAAGGGACTCGCAGAGAGGTGCAGCAGATACAGAGCGTCGGGACAGGTGGATTAACATGGCAGAGGCATTTAGGATGGATTGAAAGGGGGAGTGAGGAAGGCCATTTAGTAGGTTATTACAGTAGTCAAGTCGGGAAATTACCAAGGAGTGGATTACATGTTTAATAGTTTCAGCGCAATTGGATGTGGGGAATGAAAGACAGATTTGAGTCAAGTGTGACTCCAAGGCAGTGGACTTGGAGTGATGGGGAGATAGTGGTGCCGCCAACAGTGATAGAAAAATTAGAAACTGGAGTAGAATTAGAGGGAGGGATTAGAAGTAGCTCGGTCTTGGACATATTTATTTTTAGGTGGTGAGAGGCCATCCAGGAAGAAATGCCAGATAAGCAGTTGCTGATGTGAGAATTGACAGAAGGAGAGAGTGAAGGGGTGGATAGGTAGATCTGGGTATCATCCGCATAGAGGTGATAGTTGAAGCCATAGCTGTTGATAAGTTTACCCAATGAAGAAGTGTAAATAGAGAAGAGCCTTGAGGTACTCAGATAGACGGAGGCAATGGAGAGGAGTCACCAGCAAAAGATACAGCAAGGAATCTTTTAGAGAGATATGAGTGTATCCAGGAGAGGGCAGTGTCACAGAGCCCAAGAGAGCTGAAAGTCCATAGGAGGAGGGGATGGTCAACAGTGTCAAAGGCAGCAGAGAGGTCAAGTAAGATTAGTATAGAGTAGTAGCCATTGTTTTTAGCAGAAATTATATTGTTAGTAACCTTGGTAAGGGCAGTGTCAGTTGAGTGTTGGAGATGGAAGCCAGATTGCAGGGGGTCAAGCAATGAGTTAGAGGACAGGAAGTGGTTTAGGAGATCAAAAACTAGTTTTTCAAGGACTTTTTAAGCTAACGGAAGCAGTGATATGGGGAGGTAGTTTGCAGGAGAATTGTTTTTTTTTGAGGATGGGGGTGACCTTTGCACATGTGAAGGAAGATGGGAATGAACCGGTAGAAGGGATAGGTTGAATATGTGAGTAAGAGCTGGAGTGATGGTGGAAGACAGGGAAGGAATTAGATGTGAAGGAATAGGGTCAAGTGGGCAGGTAGTGAGGTGTGAGGAAGACAATAAGGAACCCACTTCATTCTCAGTGGTTGGGGTGCAGAGAGTGGTAGAGGGGGTGACTGGGGGCAAAGTTGGGAGATTGCTGGCTTGTGTTGGGATTAGAACCCCCAATCCGATTAAATGAACTGTCATAATATTTACCCCACTATACTCCTATTTTATAAATTGTGTTTTCTTGTAACTTTGACAATACTTGTAATAATGTAATGCTAATAAAGTATTCTTGACTTGACTTTGTAGAGAGAAAGAGAGAGAGAGAGAGACAGGGAGAGTGACAGAAGGAGAGACACGGAGAGGGACAGAAGCAGAAACAGGGAGAGTGACAAAGGGAGAGGCAGGGATATTGACAAAGGGGGAGACAGAGAGAGGGAGAGAGACCAAGAGAGACAGATGGAGAGACAGGAAGAGGGACATAGACATGGAGATTGACAGAGGGAGAGACAGGGCGAGTGACAGAGGGAGAAACAGGGAGAGGGAGAGTGACAGAGGGAAATACAGAGAAAGAGACAGGGAGAGTGGTAGAGATTAAGGTAGAGGGAGAGACAGGGAGAGGGATGGAGGGAAAGACAGGGAGAGGGAGAGTGGTAGAGAGGGAGAGACAGGGAGAGTGACAGATGGAGAGACAGGGGGAGTGACAGAGGGAGAGACACTGAGATTGACAGAGGCAGAGACAGGGAGAGTGACAGAGGGAGAGCCAGGGAGAGTGATAGAGAGAGAGACGGCGAGAGTGGTAGAGAGAGACAGGGGAGTAACAGAGTGAGAGACAGGGAGAGTGGTAGAGAGGGAGACAGGGGGAGTGGTAGAGAGACAGGGAGAGTAGTAGAGAGAGAGAGAGAGAGAGAGAGTGGTAGAGAGAGACAGGGGAGTAACAGAGGGAGAGACGGAAAGTCGTAGAGAGAGAGACAGGGGAGTAACAGAGTGAGAGAAAGGGACTGGGATAGTGGTAGAGAGAGAGACAGGGGTGAAACAGAGGGAGAGACAGGGAGAGTGTCAGAAGGAGAGACATGGAGAGTGACAGAGGGAGAGACAGGGAGAGTGGCAAAGGGAGAGTAACAGAGGGAGAGACAGGGAGAGTGACAGAGGGAGAGACAGAGGAAGAGAGAGGGAGAGTGGTAGAGAGAGTGACAGAGGGAGAGACAGGGAGAGTGACAGAGGGAGAGACAGGGAGAGTGACAGAGTACATTTCAGCCTCCCTGTTTTGCAGGAAATGTATGATACCAACTTGTGAAGATACAAACACTAAAGTCATCAACATTGGACAGAAAAGCGATTAAGATATATATATTTGTTTAATGTTAGTCATCATAATAAAAAGAGAGTGATGGGGCTCAGCCAAGTCTGCTAGTTTCTTCTGGAAATAAATGTTGGCATGTATGCTAGCCTGAGTCACCAGACTTTCATATCAATGCATGTAATAGACACAACTATAAAGAAGAATATTCACAGATACCGATCTAAAAATCCAGTATAATTTTTCTTTTAAACTCACTTAGAAGCTCCCAGTTTAGCACTGTTGATGAGGTTAGGTGGGACACCCAGTGAAAGAGGTTGGGAAAACAGGAACACCAGACATTCCTCCCCTCCCTCCTTCCCTGCATATGAAAAGACAGATTATACAAACAGGAGCCGTATGAATCTAGTTTAGACATCAGTATACATCTAAACTTTGGGGCTTGGTTAGGAGTCTGAAAATCAGCACAATGTTATTAAAAAATAAGCAAAACTATACATTGTTATAAAAACAATCCCGGATGAGTTATATGAATGGATCATCTACTAGTTTTGTCCTTGGCCTCACCCAGTGAATTGGGTAGGGTGTATACAGTTCACTACTCAGCCCCTTAAAGGGACAGTCAAAATGAAACCTAAATTGACTGGATATGACATTTTAAACACATTTCCAGTTTACTTCTATTACCATTTGTGCTTAGTTCTCTTACGGCTAGATTTGGAGTTTTGTCGATAACGACCCGAAAAACTAACGACGGCTTTTTTCTGGCCGCACCATAAAAATAACTCTGGTATTGAGAGTCCACAAAAAGGCTGCGTTAGGCTCCAAAAAAGGAGCATTGAGCATTTTTAACGCAGCTTCAACTCTCGATACCAGAGTTGCTTACGCAAGCGGCCAGCCTCAAAAATGCTCGTGCACGATTCCCCCATAGGAAACAATGGGGCTGTTTGAGCTGAAAAAAACCTAACACCTGCAAAAAAGCCGCTTTCAGCTCTTAACGCAGACCCATTGTTTGCTATGGGGAAACACTTCTACGTCTGCACCTAACACCCTAACATGTACCCCGAGTCTAAACACCCCTAGCCTTACACTTATTAACCCCTAATCTGCCGCCCCAGCTATCGCTGACCCCTGCATATTATTATTAACCCCTAATCTGCCGCTCCGTAAACCGCCGCTACTTACATTATCCCTATGTACCCCTAATCTGCTGCCCTAACATCGCCGACCCCTATATTATATTTATTAACCCCTAATCTGCCCCCCACAACGTCGCCTCCACCTGCCTACACTTATTAACCCCTAATCTGCCGACCGCACCGCACCGCTACTATAATAAAGTTATTAACCCCTAATCCGCCTCACTAACCCTATAATAAATAGTATTAACCCCTAATCCGCCTCACTAACCCTATAATAAATAGTATTAACCCCTAATCTGCCCTCCCTAACATCGCCGACACCTAACTTCAATTATTAACCCCTAATCTGCCGACCAATCTCGCCGCTATTCTAATAAATGTATTAACCCCTAAAGCTAAGTCTAACCCTAACACTAAACCCCCCTAAATTAAATATAATTTAAATCTAACAAAATTAATTATCTCTTATTAAATAAATTATTCCTATTTAAAGCTAAATACTTACCTGTAAAATAAATCCTAATATAGCTACAATATAAATTATAATTATTATAGCTATTTTAGGATTAATATTTATTTTACAGGCAACTTTGTAATTATTTTAACCAGGTACAATAGCTATTAAATAGTTAAGAACTATTTAATAGCTAAAATAGTTAAAATAATTACAAATTTACCTGTAAAAGAAATCCTAACCTAAGTTACAATTAAACCTAACACTATGCTATCAATAAATTAATTAAATAAACTACCTACAATTACCTACAATTAACCTAACACTACACTATCAATAAATTAATTAAATACAATTCCTACAAATAAATACAATTAAATAAACTTGCTAAAGTACAAAAAATAAAAAAGAACTAAGTTACAAAAAATAAAAAAATATTTACAAACATAAGAAAAATATTACAACAATTTTAAACTAATTACACCTACTCTAAGCCCCCTAATAAAATAACAAAGCCCCCAAAAATAAAAAAATGCCCTACCCTATTCTAAATAACTAAAGTTCAAAGCTCTTTTACCTTACCAGCCCTGAACAGGGCCCTTTGCGGGGCATGCCCCAAGAAGTTCAGCTCTTTTGCCTGTAAAAGAAAAAATACAATACCCAAGCCCCCAACATTACAACCACCACCCACATACCCCTAATCTAACCAAACCCCCTTAAATAAACCTAACACTAAGCCCCTGAAGATCTTCCTACCTTGTCTTCACCCTACCAGGTTCACCGATCGGTCCAGAAGAGCTCCTCCGATGTCCTGATCCAAGCCCAAGCGGGGGGTTTGGGTTAGATTAGGGGTATGTGGGTGGTGGGTTGTAATGTTGGGGGGGGGGTATTGTATTTATTCTTTTACAGGCAAAAGAGCTGAAATTCTTGGGGCATGCCCCGCAAAGGGCCCTGTTCAGGGGCTGGTAAGGTAAAAGAGCTTGTAACTTTTTTAATTTAGAATAGGGTAGGGAATTTTTTATTTTGGGGGGCTTTATTTTATTAGGGGGCTTAGAGTAGGTGTAATTAGTTTAAATTGTTGTAATATTTTTCTTATGTTTGTAAATATTATTTTAGTTTTTGTAACTTAGTTCTTTTTATTTTTTGTACTTTAGCTAGTTTATTAATTGTATTTATTGTAGGAATTGTGTTTAATTAATTTATTGATAGTGTAGTGTTTGGGTTATTGTAGGTAATTGTAGTAGTTTATTTAATTATTTTATTGATAGGGTAGTGTTAGGTTTAATTATATCTTAGGTTAGGATTATTTTTACAGGTAAATTTGTTATTATTTTAACTAGGTAACTATTAAATAGTTCTTAACTATTTAATAGCTATTGTACCTAGTTAAAATAATTACAAAGTTGCCTGTAAAATAAATATTAATCCTAAAATAGCTATAATATAATTATAATTTATATTGTAGCTATATTAGGATTTATTTTACAGGTAAGTATTTAGCTTTAAATAGGAATCATTTATTTAATAAGAGTTAATTTATTTCGTTAGATGTAAATTATATTTAAGTTAGGGGGGTGTTAGTGTTAGGGTTAGACTTAGCTTTAGGGTTAATCAATTTATTAGAATAGCGGTGAGCTCGCTCGGCAGATTAGGGGCTAATAATTGAAGTTAGGTGTCGGCGATGTTAGGGAGGGCAGATTAGGGGGTTAATACTATTTATGATAGGGTTAGTGAGGCGGGTTAGGGGTTAATAACTTTATTATAGTAGTGCTCAGGTCCCGCTCGGCAGATTAGGGGTTAATAAGTGTAGGCAGGTGTCGGCGACGTTGAGGGGGGGCAGATTAGGGGTTAATAAATATAATATAGGGGTCGGCGGTGTTAGGGGTAGCAGATTAGGGGTACATAGGGATAACGTAGGTGGCGGCGCTTTGCGGTCGGAAGATTAGGGTTAATTATTTTAAGTAGCTGGGCGGCGACGTTGTGGGGGGCAGGTTAGGGGTTAAAAAATGTAATACAGGGGTCGCGGGGGTTAGGGGCAGCAGATTAGGGTACATAAGTATAACGTAGGTGGCGGTCGGCAGATTAGGGGTTAATAATTTTAATCGAGTGGCGGCGATGTGGGGGAGCTCGGTTTAGGGGTACATTGGTAGTTTATGGGTGTTAGTGTACTTAGGGTACAGTAGTTAAGAGCTTTATGAACCGGCGTTAGCCAGAAAGCTCTTAACTCCTGCTATTTCAGGCGGCTGGAGTTTTGTCGTTAGAGCTCTAACGCTCACTTCAGAAACGACTCTAAATCCCAGCGTTAGAAAGATCCCATTGAAAAGATAGGATACGCAATTGACGTAAGGGGATCTGCGGTATGGAAAAGTCGCGGCTGAAAAGTGAGCGTTAGACCCTTTAATCACTGACTCCAAATACCGGCGGTAGCCTAAAACCAGCGTTAGGAGCCTCTAACGCTGGTTTTGACGGCTAACGCCAAACTCCAAATCTAGGTCTTAGTATCCTCTGTAAAATAGTAATCCTGGGTGAGCTAAGGAGCAAGAACATGTCTATAGCCATCTGGTAGCAGTATTTGGAACAGACTAGACAGAGTATTTGCAATAGACTGCTTAAAGTGAAGGTCCATTTTGATGAATTAGTGCCCGGTTTTTGATAAACCTATTAAAAACAAGGACACTTTAATTAATCAAAATTGACATTTCACTGTTTTCTTTAAAAACTTACCTTTTAATCCTGGCAGCTGCTCCAGCACTTCCTCCGCCCGTCGCAAGCCGTCTTTGCAGGTCCAAAATGACAAATCCAGTTTCCTCCAATCACAGTGTTGCATCAGGCCAAGATTCCCCCTGGGGGAAGCTGTGATTGGAGGAAGTCAGATTCGTCATTTCTGACGTCTGCAGAGGCTTCCGACGGCCGGGGGAATCGCTGGAGCGGCATTCAGGATTAAAAGGTAAGTTTTTGAAGAAAATACCAGTCAACTCTGGTTTACTTTAGAGTCATCTTACTAGTTTTGTTCTTGGCATCACCCAGTGAGTTGGGGTAAGGTGTATACAGTTCACTACTCAGCCCCTTAAAGAGACAGTCAAAATTAAATTTGTGATTCATATAGAGCATGTGATTTTAAACAACTTTCCAATTTACCTTTTATTATTGAATGCTATTGAATGCTTTGTTCTCATGATATCCTTTGCTGAAGCAAAACCAACAGCTAGATTACGAGTTTTTGTCGGTAACGGGGCTAACGAGCAGTTTCAGCTCACAGCTCACCTACAGACAACGCTGGTATTATGGGTTTTTACAAACCCGGCGTAGTGAGCGAAGAGCAAAATTTAGCTCCACATCTCACCTCAATACCAGCGCTGCTTACGGTAGCGGTGAGCTGGCTAAACGTGCTCGTGCACGATTTCCCATAGGAATCAATGGGGCAGATGCGGCTGAAAAAAAATACCTAACACATGCAAAAAAGTAGCGTTCAGCTCCTAACGCAGCCCTATTGATTCCTATGGGGAAATACATTTTATGTCTACACCTAACACCCTAACATGAGTCTAAACACCCTAATCTTACACTTATTAACCCCTAATCTGCCATCCCCAACATCGCAGACACCTATTTTATATTATTAACCCTAATCTGCCACTCCGGACACCACTGCCACCTACATTATACTTATGAACCCTTAATCTGCTGCCCCCAACATCGCCGAACCCTACATTTTATTTATTAACCCTACTCTTCCGCCCCCAATGTCGCCGCCACCTATCTACACTTATTAACCCCAATTAACCCCTACTCTTCCGCCGCCAACGTTGCCGCCACTATAATAAATATATTAACCCCTAAACCTAAGTCTAACC
This sequence comes from Bombina bombina, assembly GCF_027579735.1. NCBI lineage: Eukaryota > Metazoa > Chordata > Amphibia > Anura > Bombinatoridae > Bombina > Bombina bombina. The sequence goes on along the minus strand of NC_069499.1, from coordinate 1,530,566,564 downwards.
TTAACCCTAACACAAATATAATTTAAAAATATCTAAATAAATATTCCTATCATTACCTAAATTATTCCTATTTAAAACTAAATACTTACCTAAAATAAACCCTAAGCTAGCTACAATATAACTAATAGTTACATTGTAGCTAGCTTAGGGTTTATTTTAATTTTACAGGCAACTTTTATTTATTTTAACTAGGTAGCTATTAAATAGTTATTAACTATTAATACTATTGTACCTAGTTAAAATAAATAAAAGTTGCCTGTAAAATTAAAATAAACCCTAAGCTAGCTTACAATGTAACTATTAGTTATATTGTAGCTAGCTTAGGGTTTATTTTATAGGTAAGTATTTAGTTTTAAATAGGAATAATTTAGGTAATGATAGGAATATTTATTTAGATATTTTTAAATTATATTTGTGTTAGGGTTAAGGTTTAGACTTAGGTTTAGGGGGTTAAGATATTTATTATAGTGGCGGCAACGTTGGCGGCGGAAGAGTAGGGGTAATTGGGGTTAATAAGTGTAGATAGGTGGCGGGCGCACATTGGGGGCGGAAGAGTAGGGGTTAATAAATAAAATGTAGGGTTCGGCGATGTTGGGGGCAGCAGATTTAAGGGTTCATAAGTATAATGTAGGTGGCAGTGGTGTCCGGAGTGCAGATTAGGGGTTCATAATATAAAATAGGTGTCTGCGATGTTGGGATGGCAGATTAGGGGTTAATAAGTGTAAGATTAGGGGTGTTTAGACTCATGTTAGGGTGTTAGGTGTAGACATAAAATGTATTTCCCCATAGGAATCAATAGGGCTGCGTTAGGAGCTGAACGCTACTTTTTTGCATGTGTTAGGTATTTTTTTTTCAGCCGCATCTGCCCCATTGATTCCTATGGGAAATCGTGCACGAGCACGTTTAGCCAGCTCACCGCTACCGTATGCAGCGCTGTATTGAGGTGAGATGTGGAGCTAAATTTTGCTCTTCGCTCACTACGCCGGGTTTGTAAAAACCCATAATACCAGCGTTGTCTGTAGGTGAGCTGTGAGCTGAAACTGCTCGTTAGCCCCCGGTTACCCGACAAAAACTCGTAATCTAGCTGTTGGTTTTGCTTCAGCAAAGGATATCATGAGACAAAGCATTCAATAGCATTCAATAATAAAAGGTAAATGGAAAGTTGTTTAAAATCACATGCTCTATATGAATCACAAATTTAATTTTGACTGTCTCTTTAAGGGGCTGAGTAGTGAACTGTATACACCTTACCCCAACTCACTGGGTGATGCCAAGAACAAAACTAGTAAGATGACTCTAAAGTAAACCAGAGTTGACTGGTATTTTCCTTCAAAAACTTACCTTTTAATCTGATGCGCTCCAGCGATTCCCCCGCGGCCGTCGGAAGCCTCTGCAGACGTCAGAAATGACGAATCTGACTTCCTCCAATCACAGCTTCCCCCAGGGGGAATCTTTGGCCTGATGCAACCACTGTGATTGGAGGAAACTGGATTTGTCATTTTGGACCTGCAAAGACGGCTTGCGACGGGCGGAGGAAGTGCTGGAGCAGCTGCCAGGATTTAAAAGGTAAAGTTTTTAAAGAAAACAGTGAAATGTCAATTTTGATTAATTAAAGTGTCCTTGTTTTTAATAGGTTATCAAAAACCCGGGCACTAATTCATCAAAATGGACCTTCACTTTAAGCAGTCTATTGCAAATACTCTGTCTGTCTGTTCCAAATACTGCATACCAGATGGCTATAGACATGTTCTTGCTCCTTAGCTCACCCAGGATTACTATTTTACAGAGGATACTAAGACCATAGATTTGGAGTTTGGCGTTAGCGTGAAAACCAGCGTTAGAGGCTCCTAACGCTGGTTTTAGGCTACCGCCGGTATTTGGAGTCACTCAAAATAGGTCTAACGCTCACTTTTCAGCCGCGACTTTTCCATACCGCAGATCCCCTTACCGTAAATTGCGTATCCTATCTTTTCAATGGGATCTTTCTAACTCCGGTATTTCGAGTCTTTCTGAAGTGAGCGTTAGACATCTAACGACAAAACTCCAGCCGCAGGAAAAAAGTCAGTAGTTAAGAGCTTTCTGGGCTAACGCGGTTTATAAAGCTCTTAACTACTGTACTCTAAAGTACACTAACCCATAAACTACCTATGTACCCCTAAACCGAGACCCCCCCACATCGCCGACACTCAAATAAATTTTTTTAACCCCTAATCTGCCGACCGCCACCTACGTTATCCTTATGTACCCCTAATCTGCTGCCCCTAACACGCCGACCCTGTATTATATTTATTAACCCTAATCTGCCCCCCTCAATGTCGCCTCCACCTGCCTACACTTATTAACCCCTAATCTGCCGACCGCAAAGCGCCACCACCTACGTTATCCTTTGTACCCCTAATCTGCTGCCCCTAACACGCCGACCCCTGTATTATATTTATTAACCCCTAATCTGCCCCCCTCAACGTCGCCTCCACCTGCCTACACTTATTAACCCTAATCTGCCGAGCGGACCTGAGCGCTACTATAATAAAGTTTTTAACCCCTAATCCGCCTCACTAACCCTATAATAAATAGTATTAACCCCTAATCTGCCCTCCCTAACATCGCTGACACCTAACTTCAATTATTAACCCCTAATCTGCCGACCGGAGCTCACCGCTATTCTAATAAATGTATTAACCCATAATGCTAAATCTAACCCTAACACTAACCCCCCCTAAATTAAATATAATTTTAATCTAACGAAATTAATTATCTCTTATTAAATAAATTATTCCTATTTAAAGCTAATACTTACCTGTAAAATAAATCCTAATATAGCTACAATATAAATTATAATTATATTATAGCTATTTTAGGAATTAATATTTATTTTACAGGTAACTTTGTATTTATTTTAACCAGGTACAATAGCTATTAAATAGTTAAGAACTATTTATTAGCTAAAATAGTTAAAATAATTACAAATTTACCTGTAAAAGAAATCCTAACCTAAGTTACAATTAAACCTAACACTATACTATCAATAAATTAATTAAATAACCTAACCTACAATTACCTACAATTAACCTAACCACTACACTATCAATAATAATTAAATACAATTCCTACAAATAAATACAATTAAATAAACTCTGCTAAAGTACAAAAATAAAAAGAACTAAGTTACAAAAAATAAAAAAATATTTACAAACATAAGAAAAATATTACAACTAATTACACCTACTCTAGCCCACTAATAAAAATAACAAAGTCCCCCAAAATAAAGAAATGCCCTACCCTATTCTAAATAACTAAAGTTCAAAGCTCTTTTACCTTACCAGCCCTGAACAGGGCCCTTTGCAGGGCATGCCCCAAGAAGTTCAGCTCTTTTGCCTGTAAAAGAAAAAAATACAATACCCATGCCCCCTAACATTACAACCCACCACCCACATACCCCTAATCTAACCCAAACCCCCCGCTTGGGCTTGGATCAGGACATCGGGGAGCTCTTCTGGACAGATCGTTGAACCCGGGTGAGGTGAAGATAAGGTAGGAAGATCTTCTGGGGCTTGGTGTTAGGTTTATTTAAGGGGGGGGTTTGGGTTAGATTAGGGGTATGTGGGTGGTGGGTTGTTATGTTGGGGGGCTTGGGTATTGTATTTTTCTTTTACAGGCAAAAGAGCTGAACTTCTTGGGGCATGCCCCGCAAAGGGCCCTGTTCAGGGCTGGTAAGGTAAAAGAGCTTTGAACTTTAGTTATTAGAATAGGGTAGGCATTTTTTTATTTTTGGGGGCTTTGTTATTTTATTAGGGGGCTTAGAGTAGGTGTAATTAGTTTAAAATTGTTGTAATATTTTTTCTTATGTTTGTAAATATTTTTTTATTTTTTGTAACTTAGTTCTTTTTTATTTTTTGTACTTTAGCAAGTTTATTTAATTGTATTTATTTGTAGGAATTGTATTTAATTAATTTATGATAGTGTAGTGTTAGGTTAATTGTAGGTAATTGTAGGTAGTTTATTTAATTAATTTATTGATAGCATAGTGTTAGGTTTAATTGTAACTTAGGCTAGGATTTCTTTTACAGGTAAATTTGTAATTATTTTAACTATTATAGCTATTAAATAGTTAAGAACTATTTAATAGCTATTGTACCTGGTTAAAATAATTACAAAGTTGCCTGTAAAATAAATATTAATCCTAAAATAGCTATAATATAATTATAATTTATATTGTAGCTATATTAGGATTTATTTTACAGGTAAGTATTTAGCTTTAAATAGGAATAATTTATTTAATAAGAGATAATTAATTTTTGTTAGATTTAAATTATATTTAATTTAGGGGGGTGTTAGTGTTAGGGTTAGACTTAGCTTTAGGGGTTAATACATTTATTAGAATAGCGGCGAGGATTGGGTCGGCAGGATTAGGGGTTAATAATTGAAGTTAGGTGGTCGGCGATGTTAAGGGAGGGCAGATTAGGGTGTTAATACTATTTATTATAGGGTAGTGAGGCGGATTAGGGGTTAATACTATTTAATTATAGGGTTAGTGAGGCGGATTAGGGGTTAATAACTTTATTATAGTAGCGGTGCGGTGCGGGACGGCAGATTAGGGGTTAATAAGTGTAGGCAGGTGGAGGCGACGTTTGTGGGGGGCAGATTAGGGGTTAATAAATATAATATAGGGGTCGGCGATGTTAGGGCAGCAGATTAGGGTACATAGGGATAATGTAAGTAGCGGCGGTTTACGGAGCGGCAGATTAGGGTTAATAATAATATGCAGGGGTCAGCGATAGCTGGGGCGGGCAGATTAGGGGTAATAAGTGTAAGGCTAGGGGTGTCTTAGACTCGGGGTAATGTTAGGGTGTTAGGTGCAGACGTAGAAGTGTTTCCCCATAGCAAACAATGGGTCTGCGTTAAGAGCTGAAAGCGGCTTTTTTGCAGGTGTTAGGTTTTTTTCAGCTCAAACAGCCCCATTGTTTCCTATGGGGAATCGTGCACGAGCACGTTTTTGAGGCTGGCCGCTTGCGTAAGCAACTCTGGTATCGAGAGTTGAAGCTGCGTTAAAAATGCTCAATGCTCCTTTTTTGGAGCCTAACGCAGCCTTTTTGTGGACTCTCAATACCAGAGTTATTTTTATGGTGCGCCAGAAAAAAAGCCGTCGTTAGTTTTTCGGGTCGTTATCGACAAAACTCCAAATCTAGCCGTAAGAGAACTAAGCACAAAATGGTAATAGAAGTAAACTGGAAATGTGTTTAAAATGTCATATCCAGTCAATTTAGGTTTCATTTTGACTGTCCCTTTAAGGGGCTGAGTAGTGAACTGTATACACCCCTACCCCCAATTCACTGGGTGAGGCCAAGGACAAAACTAGTAGATGATCCATTCATATAACTCATCCGGGATTGTTTTTATAACAATGTATAGTTTTGCTTATTTTTTAATAACATTGTGCTGATTTTCAGACTCCTAACAAGCCCAAAGTTTTAGATGTATACTGATGTCTAAACTAGATTCATACGGCTCCTGTTTGTATAATCTGTCTTTTCATATGCAGGAAGGAGGGAGGGGAGGAATGTCTGGTGTTCCTGTTTTCCCAACCTCTTTCACTGGGTGTCCCAGCCTAACCTCATCAACAGTGCTAAACTGGGAGCTTCTAAGTGAGTTTAAAAGAAAAATTATACTGGATTTTTAGATCGGTATCTGTGAATATTCTTCTTTATAGTTGTGTCTATTACATGCATTGATATGAAAGTCTGGTGACTCAGGGCTAGCATACATGCCAACATTTTATTTCCAGAAGAAACTAGCAGACTTGGCTGAGCCCCATCACTCTCTTTTTATTATGATGACTAACATTAAACAAATATATATATCTTAATCGCTTTTCTGTCCAATGTTGATGACTTTAGTGTTTGTATCTTCACAAGTTGGTATCATACATTTCCTGCAAAACAGGGAGGCTGAAATGTACTCTGTCACTCTCCCTGTCTCTCCCTCTGTCACTCTCCCTGTCTCTCCCTCTGTCACTCTCTCTACCACTCTCCCTCTCTCTTCCTCTGTCTCTCCCTCTGTCACTCTCCCTGTCTCTCCCTCTGTTACTCTCACCTTTGCCACTCTCCCTGTCTCTCCCTCTGTCACTCTCCATGTCTCTCCTTCTGACACTCTCCCTGTCTCTCCCTCTGTTTCACCCCTGTCTCTCTCTCTACCACTATCCCAGTCCCTTTTCTCTCACTCTGTTACTCCCTGTCTCTCTCTCTACGACTTTCCGTCTCTCCCTCTGTTACTCCCCTGTCTCTCTCTACCACTCTCTCTCTCTCTCTCTCTCTCTACTACTCTCCCTGTCTCTCTACCACTCCCCCTGTCTCCCTCTCTACCACTCTCCCTGTCTCTCACTCTGTTACTCCCCTGTCTCTCTCTACCACTCTCGCCGTCTCTCTCTCTATCACTCTCCCTGGCTCTCCCTCTGTCACTCTCCTGTCTCTGCCTCTGTCAATCTCAGTGTCTCTCCCTCTGTCACTCCCCCTGTCTCTCATCTGTCACTCTCCCTGTCTCTCCCTCTTACCACTCTCCCTCTCCCTGTCTTTCCTCCATCCCTCTCCCTGTCTCTCCCTCTACCTTAATCTCTACCACTCTCCCTGTCTCTTTCTCTGTATTTCCCCTCTGTCACTCTCCCTCTCCCTGTTTCTCCCTCTGTCACCTCGCCCTGTCTCTCCCTCTGTCAATCTCCATGTCTATGTCCCTCTTCCTGTCTCTCCATTTGTCTCTCTTGGTCTCTCTCCTCTCTCTCTGTCTCCCCCTTTGTCAATATCCCTGCCTCTCCCTTTGTCACTCTCCCTGTTTCTGCTTCTGTCCCTCTCCGTGTCTCTCCTTCTGTCACTCCTCCCTGTCTCTCTCTCTCTCTCTTTCTCTCTACAAAGTCAAGTCAAGAATACTTTATTAGCATTACATTATTACAAGTATTGTCAAAGTTACAAGAAAACACAATTTATAAAATAGGAGTATAGTGGGGTAAATATTATGACAGTTCATTTAATCGGATTGGGGGTTCTAATCCCAACACAAGCCAGCAATCTCCCAACTTTGCCCCCAGTCACCCCCTCTACCACTCTCTGCACCCCCAACCACCTGAGAATGAAGTGGGTTCCTTATTGTCTTCCTCACACCTCACTACCTGCCCACTTGACCCTATTCCTTCACATCTAATTCCTTCCCTGTCTTCCACCATCACTCCAGCTCTTACTCACATATCAACTATCCCTTTCTACCGGTTCATTCCCATCTTCCTTCACATGTGCAAAGGTCACCCCCATCCTCAAAAAAAACAATTCTCCTGCAAACTACCTCCCCATATCACTGCTTCCGTTAGCTTAAAAAGTCCTTGAAAAACTAGTTTTTGATCTCCTAAACCATTCCTGTCCTCTAACTCATTGCTTGACCCCCTGCAATCTGGCTTCCATCTCAACACTCAACTGACACTGCCCTTACCAAGGTTACTAACAATATAATTTCTGCTAAAAACAATGGCTACTACTCTATACTAATCTTACTTGACCTCTCTGCTGCCTTTGACACTGTTGACCATCCCCTCCTCCTATGGACTTTCAGCTCTCTTGGGCTCTGTGACACTGCCCTCTCCTGGAATACACTCATATCTCTCTAAAAGATTCCTTGCTGTATCTTTTGCTGGTGACTCCTCTCCATTGCCTCCGTCTATCTGAGTACCTCAAGGCTCTTCTCTATTTACAACTTCTTCATTGGGTAAACTTATCAACAGCTATGGCTTCAACTATCACCTCTATGCGGATGATACCCAGATCTACCTATCCACCCCCTTCACTCTCTCCTTCTGTCAATTCTCACTTCAGCAACTGCTTTATCTGGCATTTCTTCCTGGATGGCCTCTCACCACCTAAAAATAAATATGTCCAAGACCGAGCTACTTCTAATCCCTCCCTCTAATTCTACTCCAGTTTCTAATTTTTCTATCACTGTTGGCGGCACCCACTATCTCCCCATCACTCAAGTCCACTGCCTTGGAGTCACACTTGACTCAAATCTGTCTTTCATTCCCCACATCCAATTGCGCTGAAACTATTAAACATGTAATCCACTCCTTGGTAATTTCCCGACTTGACTACTGTAATAACCTACTAAATGGCCCTTCCTCACTCCCCCTTTCAATCCATCCTAAATGCCTCTGCCATGTTAATCCACCTGTCCCGACGCTCTGTATCTGCTGCACCTCTCTGCGAGTCCCTTCACTGGCTCCCCCATTGACAGCAGAATTAAATTCAAAATTCTCACCCTGACCGACAAAGCCCTTACCAAGCTGTCCCACATTACCTGTCCTCACTCATCAACAAATATACTCCAGGACTTGAATATGGCATTTACCCCTAGCTTAGATAGGTCTAACCTCATGCAAAGAGCTAGATACAACAGGGAAGCTAAGGTCTTACAGAACCTGGGATATAAGCTTGCACTTAAAGATATATGGAGGTTACAACACCCCGATAGTAAAGAGTATACCTGTGAGTCTAGGACATTTAAATCCTTTTCAAGAATAGATTACTTCCTAATATCTAGTAATATGTTGGGTCTGGAGATTAAATCAGATATAGGTGAGATCGTTATCTCCGACCATGCAATTATTTCCTTGGAGATTAATGCGATTTGTTCCCCAGGCTTATACAACGCGCGTTTTTCCCCCCTCAATACCTAGTTAACAACTCCAAATTTAAGAATTGGTTACAAGCCAGATGGAAAGAATTTTACCAATTTAATGCTGCATATGCCGATAAACCAGAAATTTTGTGGGAAACAGCGAAATCAGTCTTGAGGGGCGAGATCAAAGCTTATCTATGTAAATGGAAAAAAAGAAGAAAAATAGAGAAGAACAACTAGCTAACCAGGTTAAAAATGCCTACAAGAAATACCTAAATTACCCAAACCAGATTTTCTGGGCTAATTACACTGCGGCTCGAGTAGAGAGAGACTTGTTCTTGAAACAAGGCCTAGCATTAGAAATTCAAAAGCAAAAAGCTAGATTTAGAGGCCCACTATGGTAATTCTGCAAAATATTTAGCCAAATTATCTAAAGGCTGGTCTCAGAAGAATTTTATAGCCACAATTAAGATCGGGGATAGAAGGATCACTAATATTTCTGAGATAAGACGTGAACTCGTTAAATACTTTCAAGAGGTTTATTCAGCAGGACCAGTCAATTTAGAGAATAAACAGGAATTTTGGAAAAGTGTAGTGTTACCCAAAATAGATTCCCAGAACCTGAGCCGGTTGAATGAACCTATATCACTACGTGAGATTTCAGATGCCATTAAGCAGGCTAAGTCAAATAAGATGCCAGGTCCGGATGTTCTTCCATTGGAGTTTTACAAACTTCTACATGACCAAATCCTCCCCACACTAGCGACGCTTTTCAATGAATATTATATCAAAAATCAAATGCAGTCGAGATTCTTCTCAGCGTCGAATGTAGCGCTGATCTTAAAAAAAGATAAAATCCAGAAATTCTGTCTTCTTATAGGCCTATATCGTTATTAAATCAAGATTATAAGCTTTTAACTGCTATTATTGCATCTAGACTTAAGCACATCCTGGAGCCATTAATACACCCGGATCAAGCAGGCTTCATGGTGGGGAGAAATTTGGTGAAGAATCTCCGAAAAGCGATGTTGGTTATTGATCATTTCTGGAATAAAAAAAAAAAAAAAGGCACATTTCAGTACAGATCTAGCCCTACTTACAGTCGACGCTGAGAAGGCATTTGACTGCATAGTATGGGACCACTTGTTCAGCGCGCTTAAAGGATTTGGTCTTACAGGGAATTTTTATTATTTTTATACGTGTATTATATCAGGCTCCAGCATCGGCCATTATTGTCAAAGGGGAAGTAACTGAGAGTTTCACTCTCCAACGAAGCACACAACAGGGCTGCCCCCTTTCCCCTTTACTTTTTAATCTATCACTAGAGCCACTGGCAATTATATTAAGAAAAGAGCTAAAAGGAATTAAGTTAGGGGACAAGAATCTTGTGAAATCATTATTTGCAGATGATATTCTACTTTTTTTAAGTAACACTAAACAATCTATACCCAATTGTTAAAGATTATTGAAATATTTAGTTCGATTTCTGGCTATAAAATTAACTGGGGGAAATCGGAATTGCTTTGGATTTATAAACCTAAGACCCATGTTCTATATCCTTTTAAAGAAGTACAGGAAATTAAGTATTTAGGTATTATTTTAGGTAAGAATCCTTCTCTATGGTATGATTTAAACTTTCGGAAATGTATCGATATGTTCAAACAGAAATTAATAGCGTGGCATAATCTTCCCATTTCCCTCTCTGCGAGAGTAATGCTAATTAAAGCAATTTTATTTCCAAAATTATTGTACTTACTCCAGAATCTTCCTCTTTTAATTATTAAAAAAGACTTAAAATTCTTACAAACGTTATTTTGCTAGATTTATATGGCATGGGAAGAAAGCCAGGATCTCACTGGTTAAACTATCATATTTTAAAGCACATGGCGGTCTGGCATTGCCTAATATTCAGTTCTATAATTATGCTGCACTTGTTAAATTCGTATTAGACTGGATATCAGAAAAATAACATGTTTCCTTTCTTGGACTAGAAACACAATTGGTAGCCCCTTTTTCTTTGAAAGCACTGATCCATATTCCATTTGCGAATTTGCCAGTAAATGTGGCACATTTATATACATTTAAGTATATAATTCTGGCATGGCAAAAAGTTTGTTCGGAGCTACATATTAATTTCCGCAGGTCCGTATTTCTTCCCCTAGTAGGGAATCCGGATTTCACTCCGGGGCTTACATATAAAGTCTTCTCCACATGGGCCAGGAATGGCCTTAAAAATATAAAGGATATCTGCGTAAATGAAACCTTATTTATTAAGACATTTGCAGAGCTGAGAGCTCATTTTAATTTAGCAAAAACCTCCTTCTATGCTTATCTCCAGGCACAACACTGGATCGGGACTTTACGAGCAGAGGGTGAAACTAGTCTCTCTCTGGGAGACTTAGATGACGTGATTAGATTATATCACGCTGGGAAAGTCTCCATCTCAATTCCCTATAATTTGCTCATTAAAGTATCATGGGCTGTTACATATTGATGATCTAGAGAGGAAATGGAACAAGTTCCCCTAAACTCTACTAGAGAACATATTTTACAAAGCTTTAAATAAGTTGATCAAACTCAAGTCTTTATAGATTGGAAGGAATCGCACTTCAAGTTAATAAATCTATTATACATTACACCAGCCAAAATGACAAAATGGTATAAAACGAAGTCAAGTGCCCTAAATGTAATGCTAGGGAGGCAGATTAAGTACATTGTTTCTGGAGCTGTCCTAAAGCATCACAGTTCTGGAGCAAAGTATGTTTCTGGGTGAATAAGGTGAATGCCTGCAGTTTTACTTTTGAGTCGAGACATATCTTTTTCCTCGTAAATCATAAGGAATCTTATGCGAATATTAGGCTCATAAACACAATAATTTTAGTAGGACGCAATGTCATGCTCAGGAATTGGAAATCTACAAAGATTTTTTTTTAAATGGGAAAAAGTAATATTAACCTTTTCTGTAGATGCACAACTACAGTTAATTGCCCCATTTAGGGGATCTATCTGGTTTATTCAACAATTAGAGCATGGTTTATTTTCATCTAATTGGAAAGTTTAATGTTTCTCTAGAGGGGACCTTCTTTGTAGGAGTATTCTCCTGATTCTTTTGTTGTTTTCTCCATACCTTTTAATTTCCTCTCCCTCCATTCTGGGGCCTGGCTGATTGACTAGTATAGGAAGGTTCAGGCAGTTAGCGAGGTTAGTTATTATTAGCATCAATATCTAGATGTTTTCTTTCTTTCCTTTTTCCCTTGCTAATGTTTTCACCTTCGTTGATAATTTTTCTTTCCACACAATGGTCTTTACTTATCAAGTTTATTAGGTGTTAATTTACTGTGTTAATGAAGAAATGTTTTTTTCCTTATTATGTAACCAAAATTATTACAATTGACTTCCCTCTTTCTTTCTGTACCCTGGATTGATATTTCAATAAAAGATAAAATAAAAAAACAAAAACGAAACAAAAAACAAATATACTCCAGTCCGCCCCCTAAGATCCAACAATGACCTGCTCCTTGCATCCTCTACCATCACGTGCTACCATGCTAGACTACAGGACTTTTCTGGTGCCACACCAACCCTCTGGAACGCACTTCCTCGAGCTGTCAGACTTTCCCCTAACATGTCCTCCTTTAAACGCTGACTAAAGACCTTTTTGTTCAGGGACGCTTATCACCCAACTCATTAACTAATGAATTTCCCTTACCTAACAGTTGCCCTCATCTAACTTTTTAAATCATTCTCACCTTTGTAGTCCCCACCTCCTGTTTCCCATCCTCCAACCCATCTAGATTGTAAGTTCCCACGGGAATAGGGCCCTCAATTCCCCCCTGTATTTGTCTGTTAAATTTTGTCTTATATTGTAATGTCTCACCGTTGTACTTTTATTTTTGTACCCATGGACAGCGCTGCAGAATCATAAAAAAAGAATAATGATAATAGTCATATGACAGCTTGTTACATATTTTGCTACTATCCTGGTAGCTTTGTTTTTCTCTCCTAAGAGTACACAGAGGGGCCTATTTATCAATGTCTGTCCGACATGATCCAATCAGCGGATCATGTCCGACAGACATCGCTGAGTGCGGACAGCATTACGCTCTCCGCATTCAGCATTGCACCAGCAGTTCTTGTGCTAGATTGGCCGCGAATCTGCAGGGGTGGCATTGCACAAGCAGTTTACTAGCAGGGGCCGTCAATCATCCCGATCAGATCGGGATGATTTCAGTCCGCCACCTTTTGTAAAGGAGCAGTGGTCTTACGGCTGCTGCTTCTTAACTTCCGTTTCTGGTGGACCAGAAACGATAGGGCCATCAATGCAGCATCCGCTGCATAATAAATCAACACCTCTGTATTTAGTGAGTATCTGTCTGTACTTTCTAACACTCTCCATCCCTCTCCCTCCCTCTTCCTCTGTCACTCTCCCTGTCTCTCCCTTTGTCTCTCCCTCTCCCTTTCTCTCTCTCTACCACCATTTCAGGCTTGCCGGAAACAGAAGTTATGAACCAGCGGTCAAAAGACCCCTGCTCCATAACCTGTCTGTCTGCTCTGAGGCGGCGGACAGAAATCAACCCGATCAAGCACGATCGGGTTGATTGACACCCCCTGCTAGCAGACGATTGGCTGCAAATCTGCGGGGGGCGGCATTGCACCAGCAGTTCACAAGAACTGCCGGTGCAATAATAAATGCCGACAGTGTATGCTGTCTGCATTTATCAATGTGCAGCGGACATGATACGCTACATCATATCATGTCCGTCCGCACTTTAATAAATACACCCCATAATCTTTCTTGAGTAGCCTCTGAAAATTTGTATTTTGCCTACAAGTAACCTATATAGTTACATATTTGCATTCTGTTTGTATTAATACTAGAAAAACATAGTGAAGTGTTTGAATGCATCAGCAGAGTTCCACATTTTTTATACCTTCTGTTCACCATTCCTTATTTGATTCTGATATTATGGAAGGTATGTGGTGGTGTAGGATAGTACAATTTGAAACACAGCTGAATAAGTACTGAGGAATGTCTTTTAGTTTCACTAGTGACTAAGGGTCTGATGAACTTGCCAGCAAAGAGAGAAATCACACAAAATGTTTTGATTTTTTTTAGACCTTATAATGTAATGTAGGTAATGTAGAAGTCTCTACTTCACATAAATAACACTACATAGCAACATAAACATGTCTCAAGATACAATTTGTGTTTCTAAATGTTTTTGGGGGCCTCACCTGACTGACGAGACTTCTAAGATCATTGGGGCCCTCAGTAATTTGGTACATATGTGAGTAATGGCTTTAGTTGTTATGAACAAAAGCAAGATAGATAGTAGAGGGTCAAGTAGTAAGTAGCAAGGAAGGAAATAGGTGGAATGATTGCAGACAAATGTTTGGTGCTTGGGTGGTAGCGACATAGGACAATAGGTAGCGAGATTCTGGGTCCAGAGATGATATTATAGGAGCTATGAGTGCATGTTTGAATTTAAAAGGAAAGTGCCAGTGGTTAGAGAGAGATGGTAATAAGAATGGTAAAAATCGAGAAAATAAGTAGTGATAGATATAGGTCAAGTGCATAGTTTTTAAAGGCACACTAAAGTAAAAATTAAATATGATTAAGACAGAGCATGCAGTTTGCTTTCATTATCATATTATGCTCAATCTTTTTATATGCACACTTTCTGAGGCACAGCTACAACTGAGCATGTGTGTACGTATATGAGTCTGTGATTGGCTGATCACTATCACATGGTACAAGGAGCAGGCTAATTGAAGTATATTATAAAATTTGTCAGAAAAAAAAATTACTACCCATTTAAAATACAAAGTATTATTGCATTGTTTTTTGATTATGTACTTTGAGTATAAAATTCTACTGTATTTAATAGTCCTTTAAACAGACACGAAACACAAATTTCTCTTGCATGAATTAGACAGAGCATACATTTTAAACAACTTTTCAATTTACTTCTGTTATCTAATTTACTTTGTTCTCATGGCATCCTTTGTTGAAAATCATATCTATTTAGGCTCAGGAGCAGCAATGTATTACTCGGAGCTAGATGCTGATTGGTAGCTGCACATATATGCCTCATGTCATTGGCTCCCTGATATGTTCAGCCAGCTCCCAGTAATGCATTGCTGCTCCTTCAACAAACAAAACCAAGAGAATGTATCACATTTGATAATCAAAGTAAATTAGAAATGTATTTAAAATGGTATGCTCTATCTGCATCATTAAAGGAATAATTTGGCTGTCATGTGCCTTTAAGGAGTGGGGTTGCATCTTCTGTCACAGCTGACAAGGTGTGATTGAGGTATTGTATGTAGTAACTTCATCTCTTATTAACCCTTTCCTGAAAGAGCTAATTTGTCTACATCGTAAACAAATTGAAATCACGCGATTGTTAATGTGATTGCGTGATTTCAATGATGGGATTGAGTTATGATGCTAGGCACACTTTCTAGCCCACGATCCCAGTTAAAAAAACGCTATGGCTTCAGGACAGCCAAACGGCTAGGACATTCCATGCCGTCCTAACGGTGCTAAAGCCCAGCGCAGTTAGGATGGCATGGAACATCCTAAAAGCGGGGAAAGGGTTAAGGTAATTTTTTTTAGATTGTGGCAAAATAGTTAATTGGCTGTGAGATTAGATGGGGAGGTTAAGGAAGGTGGAGGAGGATGTTGAAAACTGAGAGGTGTTTAGGATTAGGATCAAATGTAAAAAGCCCATACAAAATATTTTTTTTTGCTTTTTCCTGTTCTTTCAATTATAATCAAATATAATTAAGCATTTAAAAATCATATTTAACCTCCTTACGGTGATAAAAAACAAAAAAAAAAATGTATTTATGTGTCGGTGGTTTCTTCACCATTGTAGCCTTGTGTGAGGTCTCATGATCTAAGGGAATTCCCTAAATAAGGTCATGTATTTATTTTGAATGTCATAACCAAAAGGTTTTTTGTGCTGTCCCTTTAAAATAACACTAATTTTGTTCCATATGAAATATAATTTCTGCATTCTTTTGGTACAGATGGCAACTCTTTAGTGGGCATTGTATCATCACAAGATATGTGTTCTATTGGTTCTGGTATTTGAATGATCTATATGAACTGTGGAAATGTCTGCTGGCCTGACAAAATAAAATTACACAGGTACTGAAGTCAAAAGTAAATGTTAATGCTTGAGACAGGTTACAAAATATGAATGATACAGTTAAAATATTCTTGAGGTAGGAATTGTATGCCAGCAGAGAACATTGCCTACTTCTGGGGTGAGCCAAAGGTACTTGCCACCTGGGTGCAGAAATATTTGCTGTCAGAAAAAAACACAGGACAAAATACTTTATTACATACACACACTCTCATGTATACTTACACATAAGTATAAATGCACACACCTATAAATACTTACAAACTCATGCATACATACACACTCTCATGTATACTTACACACAAGTGTAAATGCACACACCTATAAATACTTACAAACTCATGAATACATACACACACTATCATGTATACTTACACACAAGTATAAATGCACACATCTATAAATACTTACAAACTCATGCATACATTCACACACTCTCATGTATACTTACACACAAGTGTAAATGCACACACCTATAAATACTTACAAACTCATGAATACATACACACACTATCATGTATACTTACACACAAGTGTAAATGCACACACCTATAAATACTTACAAACTAATGAATACATACACACTATCATGTATACTTACACACAAGTATAAATGCACACACCTATAAATACTTACAAACTAATGAATACATACACACTCTCATGTATACTTACACACAAGTATAAATGCACACACCTATAAATACTTACAAACTCATGCATACATACACACACTCTCATGTATACTTACACACAAGTATAAATGCACACACCTATAAATACTTACAAACTAATGAATACATACACACTCTCATGTATACTTACACACAAGTATAAATGCACACATCTATAAATACTTACAAACTAATGAATACATACACACTCTCATGTATACTTACACACAAGTATAAATGCACACACCTATAAATACTTACAAACTCATGCATACATTCACACACTCTCATGTATACTTACACACAAGTATAAATGCACACACCTATAAATACTTACAAACTCATGCATACATTCACACACTATCATGTATACTTACACACAAGTATAAATGCACACACCTATAAATACTTACAAACTCATGCATACATTCACACACTCTCATGTATACTTACACACAAGTATAAATGCACACATCTATAAATACTTACAAACTCATGCATACATACACACACTCTCATGTATACTTACACACAAGTATAAATGCACACATCTATAAATACTTACAAACTCATGCATACATTCACACACTCTCATGTATACTTACACACAAGTATAAATGCACACACCTATAAATACTTACAAACTCATGCATACATTCACACACTCTCATGTTTACTTACACACAAGTATAAATGCACACACCTATAAATACTTACAAACTCATGCATACATTCACACACTCTCATGTATACTTACACACAAGTATAAATGCACGCATCTATAAATACTTACAAACTCATGCATACATACACACACTCTCATGTATACTTACACACAAGTATAAATGCACACATCTATAAATACTTACAAACTAATGAATACATACACACTCTCATGTATACTTACACACAAGTATAAATGCACACACCTATAAATACTTACAAACTAATGAATACATACACACTCTCATGTATACTTACACACAAGTATAAATGCACACATCTATAAATACTTACAAACTAATGAATACATATACACTCTCATGTATACTTACACACAAGTATAAATGCACACACCTATAAATACTTACAAACTCATGCATACATACACACACTCTCATGTATACTTACACACAAGTATAAATGCACACACCTATAAATACTTACAAACTCATGCGTACATACACACACTCTCATGTATACTTACACACAAGTATAAATGCACACACCTATAAATACTTACAAACTCATGCATACATTCACACAAAGGGGCCTATCTATCAAGCTCCGAATGGAGCTTGATGCCCCGTGTGCAGGCTCGCCAGAAACAGCAGTTATGCAGCAGCGGTCACAAAGACAGCTGCTCCATAACCTGTCCGCCTGCTCTGAGTACTGCTCTGAGTACTCTGATCGAGTACGATCGGGTTGATTGACACCCCCCCTGCTGGCGGCCGATTGGCCGCGAGTCTGCAGGGGGTGGCGTGGCACCAGCAGCTCTTGTGAGCTGCTGGTGCAATGCTAAATACGGCAAGCGTATTGCTTGCCGTATTCAGCAAGGTCTGGTGGAACTGATCCGCACTGCCAGATCAGGTCCGCCAGACTTTGATAAATTGGGGCCAATCACTCATACATGCACATACACATATGCACACACACACACTCATACATACAGGGGTATAACTAGAAGTCACTGGACACCAGGGCAAAGGCTGTAACCGGGCTCCCTATTTCAACACCACCCTTTTTGACTGTTTTGCAATAAGCAGAAGCTGAGTTGGCAGCAACATAGGATCAAAAGGAATTGTCTCTCTATAATGTGAGTGATTCTTCCCCTTAGTTAAGACTGTGGCCCCTATTTAAGAAAGTCTGGCGGACCTGATCTGACAGTGAGAATCAGGTCTGACAGACCTCGCTGAATACGGCAAGCAATACGCTCGCCGTATTCAGCATTGCACCAGCAGCTCACAAGAGCTGCTGGTGCAATGCCGCCCCCTGCAGACTCGCGGCCAATGGGCCACCAGCAGGGGGTATCAATCAATCCGATCGTACTCGATCGGGTTGATTTCCGGCGATGTCTGTTCGCCTGCTCAGAGCAGGCAGACAGGTTATGGAGCAGCGGTCTTTGTGACCACTGCTTCATAACTGCTGTTTCTGGTGAGTCTGCAGGCTCGCCAGAAAAACAGGGCATCAAGCTCCATTCGGAGCTTGATAGATAGCCCCCTGTGTCTGAGGATAAGCACTTGCCCAGCCACCTTGTACAAATATGTTGGCAGGTTCTTCTGTACATTAGCACTGTGGTAGACATCTTGTAAACAGTGCTACAATATTGTAAAGGCAAATCCATTCACTTTCCTTCAAATGTCAAATGTAAGCCTGGCTTGCAGGTTGACTTACAGAGAGGCCAGACATGATGCAGGTGGAGTGATGCTCCTAGAGGTGTGGCATGGTCTCGATTACTCCCCCTGAATGCATACATACAGACACACACATACATACAGACACATACATACACCCCCCTCATAACACATAAATAAACACATTCATACATACACAAACACACACATACATGCCGACACACTGACTGCACATAGAGCTTCTCCATAGTGTGCAGGCTCGGTTGCTGCAGAAGGGTCCTTGCTATAAACCATGAAGCCAAGTATGGGAGTGCATGGTATGTGGTACTGAGCTTAGCATACCATATTGCTTATGCAACAAAATAATGTATGCAGATCTCATGGTATTATTTGTGCCAAGAGAGGTACATGCTACAGTCTATGGTTGTACCAGGGATGACTCCTGCTCTCCTACATTTCAACACAGCTTCACAATCTGCAACACTGCTACTCAAATATCTGCCCAATCCTTTCTCTAAAAGCTACAGTGCACCCACTGGTATTAGCTAGCATTGTAAATTAAAAAAATAAATAAAATATATATATATATATATATATATATATATATAAAAAAATAAACATTGTACCGCCAGGCCTGCCGTCAGTCACCAACTGTGCCTGGGCGCTGTGAACCCTCCCACCCCACACCAATGTTTAAGTAGCCCTGGCTTTCTTGATTAGAAACAAACTCCAAATGGCAAACTCTCTGGTTGCTCCATAACATAACTACAGAGAACCTTTGCAGGTCTCTAAGATACCAGGGCATATGGCCTGTATGGTTGCATGGCAACTGCCCATCCAGAAATGGAACCAGACACTAAGAAGTGGGTTGCACAAAAATACTGCCTCAACAATCTGGATGAGTATGAGACAAATAATGTTTGTAAAAGTGTTTACGTTCAGGCAGGGGTTGCAACGTTCAGATGACTAAGGCACCCGGAATCAAGCAAGAATGTAGTCAGGGTCTGGCTTACGTTGGAAACTTGCTGGCAAGCAACTGTACAGAATCTTTACGCAGAGATTTGCAGAACAGGCCAAATTCAGAACCGGATCAAGAATAACAGGGGACAAGGATGAGGCAGAGAACAGTCTAGAAGAAAGCCGGGTAAAAAGCAATCAAGAAGAAAACATAATTCACGAAGTTCATCCAGGAAGTAACTCCAATCAATGGGCACATAAATTATGCTAACTGAATCATAAAAAGCAGCTGACATTGGAAAACTTTGCCCCAAGAATGATGCAAACAAAGATGCGACTGTAAGAAAATGGAAAATGAACCAATATAACAAAATTACGCAATGTGTCAAAACAAATCCAAGTGACAGGGAAACACACAAAGACATGACAATAACCGAATTTTCTTTAATTCTCCAGGTAAAGTGAGACTCTATTCTTTTTCTTAATTTTCAGCAGCTGAAGTTGAAGGAAAAAATGTTACTAAACCATTATCATCATTTGTTTGTACAGTGCTAACAGATCCGTAGCACTATAAACATAGGTGTAATATGCAAAGCTAACATTTGTAGGAGCCAATGGGTAGAGGGCCCTGCCAATAGTTGCCAACTGTTGTAAATCACCTTACAAACCCAGTGCTCCGGACCCTTAAAAGGCCTGATATTCAATTAAATATTAACTGGAGTACAGGTGAAATAATGAATATCTAACCTGTAAAGGGTTCTGGGGACTGGAGTTGGGAAACACTGCCTTACATGAATCTAAGACTAGGATTGCCACCTTTCCTGTAAAAAATATCGGCCATGCTCAATAATATTAATTTGCATAAATAATAATTATACAGCATTACTCAGAAACTAATGTTGCTAGGACTGATTTTAAATGCTGAGTGGCAACCCCTATCTGAGACCTCACCTTTCTTTGTAGAAGAGCTTTTGAGGCCTATTTATCAAAGCTCTTGCGGACCTGATCCGACAGTGCGGATCAGGTCCGTAAGACCTCCCTGAATGCATACAAGAGCTGCTGGTGCAACGCCGCCCCCCTGTAGACTGGCCGCCAGCAGGGGGGCGTCAATCAACCCGATCGTACTCGATCAGGTTGATTTCCGGCGATTCCTGTCCGCCTCATCAGAGCAGGCGGACAGGGTTATGGAACAGTGGTCTTTAGACCGCCGCTTCATAACTGCTGTTTCTGGCGAGTCGAAGACTCGCCAGAAACACAGGCCCACAAGCTCCATTCGGAGCTTGATAAATGGGACCCATTGACTGAATTGCCCTTGGAAACTCCCAGGAAAGTCTGATGTTTTTGCAAGTTTCATCATGGCTTCCCTTCTTCTATGCACCTTTATCCATGTTTAGACCCACCAAGTGTCAACTAATCATCATTGTTGAAGGTTTCAAAAACTAATGTTGCAGCAAATTTGTTCACTGATTGCTCTTTTTCATTAGCATCAATCCTTTTTCATTTGAGATAGACCTTGTCCTCTTTGTCCAAAACTGCAATATTCTGAGCTTTCTGCCTTTCTTCACCATGGCTGCCTCTATTAAGTTATGCTGACTGGACTCTCAGAGACATAAGTAACTCAAAGAATACTGTGTCTGCTCATAGAAAGGAATTCTCTCATTTAAAGACCCCAGTTTATATATATATGTAAAAAATAAATGTTATTGTTGTGTTTTTGTGAAATTAGCATGGATCTAGGTGTGTTTGTGTAAATGAGACACGCACATGGCAGCTAGGTATTTAAAAAAAAAAAAAAAAAGCTATATGTTCTTGTGTAAAGGAATTGTTGTGGTTTAGATGTATTTGTGTGGATATATATTCTTCTGCGTTCTGAAGAGATGATATAAATGATCCTGCGAGATCTCTAATGAAATTCTAAAAAGACAGATTTTGCTATACTTCTCCAAGGAGAGTTCCCTACATTTCTGTATGTGAGAGTTACTATCATAACAAAACAAAGAACTGGAAATGGAGAAATAACCACCCACCTGGATTAACGACCAAACACAGAAGCGCAATCTACTCAGCATGCTGACCATCCAGGCTAAAGCTAGAAGCTGGTTCACAATGCTAAAGGGATGTGATATCCTGTTTAATGCTAGTCATGGATGGTTTTGGAGATTTAAAAACATAATTTATGTAAGAACTTACCTGATAAATTCATTTCTTTCATATTAGCAAGAGTCCATGAGCTAGTGACGTATGGGATATACATTCCTACCAGGAGGGGCAAAGTTTCCCAAACCTCAAAATGCCTATAAATACACCCCTCACCACACCCACAAATCAGTTTAACGAATAGCCAAGAAGTGGGGGTGATAAGAAAAAAAGTGCGAAAGCATAAAAAATAAGGAATTGGAATAATTGTGCTTTATACAAAAAAATCATAACCACCACAAAAAAGGGTGGGCCTCATGGACTCTTGCTAATATGAAAGAAATGAATTTATCAGGTAAGTTCTTACATAAATTATGTTTTCTTTCATGTAATTAGCAAGAGTCCATGAGCTAGTGACGTATGGGATAATGACTACCCAAGATGTGGATCTTCCACGCAAGAGTCACTAGAGAGGGAGGGATAAAATAAGGACAGCCAATTCCGCTGAAAATAATCCACACCCAAAATAAAGTTTAAATCTTATAATGAAAAAAACTGAAATTATAACAGAAGAATCAAAGTGAAACAGCTGCCTGAAGTACTTTTCTACCAAAAACTGCTTCAGAAGAAGAAAACACATCAAAATGGTAGAATTTAGTAAAAGTATGCAAAGAAGACCAAGTTGCTGCTTTGCAAATCTGATCAACAGAAGCTTCATTCCTAAAAGCCCAGGAAGTAGAAACTGACCTAGTAGAATGAGCTGTAATCCTTTGAGGCGGAGTTTTACCCGACTCGACATAAGCATGATGAATTAAAGATTTCAACCAAGATGCCAAAGAAATGGCAGAGGCCTTAGACCTTTCCTAGAACCGGAAAAGATAACAAAAAGACTAGAAGTCTTTCGGAAATTCTTAGTAGCTTCAACATAATATTTCAAAGCTCTAACTACATCCAAAGAATGCAATGATTTCTCCTTAGAATTCCTAGGATTAGGACATAATGAAGGAACCACAATTTCTCTACTAATGTTGTTAGAATTCACAACCTTAGGTAAAAATTGAAAAGAAGTTCGCAACACTGCCTTATCCTGATGAAAAATCAGAAAAGGAGACTCACAAGAAAGAGCAGATAATTCAGAAACTCTTCTAGCAGAAGAGATGGCCAAAAGAAACAAAACTTTCCAAGAAAGTAATTTAATGTCCAATGAATGCATAGGTTCAAATGGAGGAGCTTGAAGAGCCCCCAGAACCAAATTCAAACTCCAAGGAGGAGAAATTGACTTAATGACAGGTTTTATACGAACCAAAGCTTGTACAAAACAATGAATATCAGGAAGATTAGCAATCTTTCTGTGAAAAAGAACAGAAAGAGCAGAGATTTGTCCTTTCAAGGAACTTGCAGACAAACCTTTATCCAAACCATCCTGAAGAAACTGTAAAATTCTTGGAATTCTAAAAGAATGCCAGGAAAAATGATGAGAAAGACACCAAGAAATGTAAGTCTTCCAGACTCTATAATATATCTTCCTAGATACAGATTTACGAGCCTGTAACATAGTATTAATCACAGAGTCAGAGAAACCTCTTTGACTAAGAATCAAGCGTTCAATCTCCATACCTTTAAATTTAAGGATTTGAGATCCTGATGGAAAAAAGGACCTTGCGACAGAAGGTCTGGTCGTAACTGAAGAGTCCACGGTTGGCAAGAGGCCATCCGGACAAGATCCGCATACCAAAACCTGTGAGGCCATGCCGGAGCCACCAGCAGAACAAACGAGCATTCCTTCAGAATCTTGGAGATTACTCTTGGAAGAAGAACTAGAGGCGGAAAGATATAGGCAGGATGATACTTCCAAGGAAGTGACAATGCATCCACTGCTTCCGCTTGAGGATCCCTGGATCTGGACAGATACCTGGGAAGTTTCTTGTTTAGATGAGAAGCCATCAGATCTATTTCTGGAAGTCCCTACATTTGACCATTCGCCCGGATGTAACGTTTGGCGGCTGAGATAATCCGCTTCCCAATTGTCTATACCTGGGATATGAACCGCAGAAATTAGACAGGAGCTGGATTCCGCCCAAACCAGAATTCGAGATACTTCTTTCATAGCCAGAGGACTGTGAGTCCCTCCTTGATGATTGATATATGCCACAGTTGTGACATTGTCTGTCTGAAAACAAATGAACGATTCTCTCTTTAGAAGAGGCCATGACTGGAGAGCTCTGAAAATTGCACGGAGTTCCAAAATATTGATTGGTAATCTCACCTCCTGAGATTCCCAAACTCCTTGTGCTGTCAGAGACCCCCAAACTGCTCCCCAACCTGTCAGACTTGCATCTGTTGAAATCACAGTCCAGGTTGGAAGAACAAAAGAAGCCCCCTGAACTAAACGTTGGTGATCTGTCCACCACGTCAGAGAGTGTCGTACCAATGGTTTTAAAGATATCAATTGATGTATCTTTGTGAAATCCCTGCACCACTGGTTCAGCATACAGAGCTGAAGAGGTCGCATGTTAAAACGAGCAAAGGGGATCGCGTCCGATGCAGCAGTCATAAGACCTAGAATTTCCATGCATAAGGCTACCGAAGGGAATGATTGAGACTGAAGGTTTCGACAAGCTGAAACCAATTTTAGACGTCTCTTGTCTGTTAGAGACAGAGTCATGGACACTGAATCTATCTGGAAACCTAAAAAGGTTACCTTTGTCTGAGGAATCAATGAACTTTTCGGCAAATTGATCCTCCAACCATGATCTCGAAGAAACAATACGAGTCGATTCGTATGAGATTCTGCTAAATGTGAAGACTGAGCAAGTACCAAGATATCGTCCAAATAAGGAAATACCACAATACCCTGTTCTCTGATTACAGACAGAAGGGCACCGAGAATCTTTGTAAAAATCCTTGGAGCTGTTGCTAGGCCAAACGGCAGAGCCACAAATTGGTAATGCTTGTCTAGGAAAGAGAATCTCAGAAACTGAAAGTGATCTGGATGAATCGGAATATGCAGATATGCATCCTGTAAATCTATTGTGGACATATAATGCCCTTGCTGAACAAAAGGCAGGATAGTCCTTATAGTTACCATTTTGAATGTTGGTATCCTTACATAACGATTCAATATTTTTAGATCCAGAACTGGTCTGAAGGAATTCTCCTTCTTTGGTACAATGAAGAGATTTGAATAAAACCCCAGTCCCTGTTCCAGAACTGGAACTGGCATAATTACTCCAGCCAACTCTAGATCTGAAACACATTTCAGAAATGCTTGAGCCTTCGCTGGATTTACTGGGACACGGGAAAGAAAAAATCTCTTTGCAGGAGGCTTTATTTTGAAGCAAATTCTGTACCCTTCTGAAACAATGTTCTGAATCCAAAGATTGTGAATTGAATTGATCCAAATTTCTTTGAAAAATCGTAATCTGCCCCCTACCAGCTGAGCTGGAATGAGGGCTGCACCTTCATGTGGACTTGGGAGCTGGCTTAGGTTTTCTAAAAGGCTTGGATTTATTCCAGACTGGAGATGGTTTCCAAACTGATACCGCTCCTGTGGGTGAAGGGTCAGGCTTTTGTTCCTTATTGTGACGAAAGGAACGAAAACGATTATTAGACCTAAATTTACCTTTAGATTTTTTATCCTGTGGTAAAAAAGTTCCTTTCCCTCCAGTAACAGTTGAGATAATAGAATCCAACTGAGAACCAAATAATTTATTACCCTGGAAAGAAAGGGAAAGCAAAGTTGACTTAGAAGACATATCAGCATTCCAAGTTTTAAGCCATAAAGCTCTTCTAGCTAAAATAGCTAGAGACATATACCTGACATCAACTCTAATGATATCAAAGATGGCATCACAAATAAAGTTATTAGCATGTTGAAGAAGATTAACAATGCTATGAGAATTATGATCTGTTACTTGTTGCGCTAAAGCTTCTAACCAAAAAGTTGAAGCTGCAGCAACATCCGCTAAAGATATA
This sequence comes from Bombina bombina, assembly GCF_027579735.1. Classification (NCBI taxonomy): domain Eukaryota; kingdom Metazoa; phylum Chordata; class Amphibia; order Anura; family Bombinatoridae; genus Bombina; species Bombina bombina. The sequence continues at coordinate 1,530,540,665 of NC_069499.1, read as the reverse complement.
GCAGGTCTAAGAAGATTACCTGAACATAAGTAAGCTTTTCTTAGAAAGGATTCAATTTTCCTATCTAAAGGATCCTTAAAGGAAGTACTATCTGCCGTAGGAATAGTAGTACGTTTAGCAAGAGTAGAGATAGCCCCATCAACTTTAGGGATTACCCAGATTATTCCATTCCCTGGAGATTACTTCAGAAATAGCATCAGGGACAGGAAAAACTTCTGGAATAACTACAGGAGATTTAAAAACCTTATTTAAACGTTTAGATTTAGTATCAAGAGGACCAGAATCCTCTATTTCTAATGCAATTAAAACCTCTTTAAGTAAAGAAGGAATAAATTCCATTTTGAATAAATATGAAGATTTATCAGCATCAACCTCTGAGACAGAATCCTCTGAACCAGAGGAACCACTATCAGAATCAGAATGATGATGTTCATTTAAAAATTCATCTGAAAAATGAGAAGTTTTAAAAGACCTTTTACGTTTACTAGAAGGAGGAATAACAGACATAGCCTTCTTAATGGATTTAGACACAAAATCTCTTATGTTAACAGGAACACTAGTATTAGATGTTGATGGAACAGCAACAGGTAATGTAGTATTACTAAAGGAAATATTATCTGCATTAACAAGTTTGTCATGACATTCATTACAAACAACAGCTGGAGGAACAGATACCACAAGTTTACAGCAGATACACTTAACTTTGGTAGATCCAGCACCAGTAGTATCTTCTGACTCAGGGTCAATCTGGGACATCTTGCAATATGTAATAGAAAAAACAACATATAAAGCGAAATTGATCAAATTCCTTAAATGACAGTTTCAGGAATGGGAAAAAATGCCAGTGAACAAGCTTCTTGCAACCAGAAGCAATAAATAATTAGACTTAAATAATGTGGAGACAATAATGACGCCCATATTTTTTAGCGCCAAAAAAGACGCCCACATTATTTGGCGCCTAAATGCTTTTAGCACCAAAAATGACGCCACATCCGGAACGCCGACACAAAATACGTCAAAAAAATGACGCAACTTCCGGCGACACGTATGACGCCGGAAATAGAAAAATATTTTTGCGCCAAAAAAGTCAGCGCCAAGAATGACGCAATAAAATGAAGCATTTTCAGCCCCCGCGAGCCTAACAGCCCACAGGAAAAAAAGTCAATTTTAAGGTAAGAAAAAATGATAAATTTATATGCATTATCCCAAATATGAAACTGACTGTCTGAAATAAGGAACGTTGAACATCCTGAGTCAAGGCAAATAAATGTTTGAATACATATATTTAGAACTTTATATAAAAGTGCCCAACCATAGCTTAGAGTGTCACAGAAAATAAGACTTACTTACCCCAGGACACTCATCTACACGTAGTAGAAAGCCAAACCACTACTGAAACGAGAATCAGTAGAGGTAATGGTATATATAAGACTATATCGTCGATCTGAAAAGGGAGGTAAGAGATGAATCTCTACAACCGATAACAGAGAACCTATGAAATAGACCCCGTAGAAGGAGATCATTGAATTCAAATAGGCAATACTCTCCTCACATCCCTCTGACATTCACTGCACGCTGAGAGGAAAACCGGGCTCCAACCTGCTGCGGAGCGCATATCAACGTAGAATCTAGCACAAACTTACTTCACCACCTCCATAGGAGGCAAAGTTTGTAAAACTGATTTGTGGGTGTGGTGAGGGGTGTATTTATAGGCATTTTGAGGTTTGGGAAACTTTGCCCCTCCTGGTAGGAATGTATATCCCATACGTCACTAGCTCATGGACTCTTGCTAATTACATGAAAGAAAAACGTTTTTTTGCCCTTATATAATGTTAAAGGGACAGCCTAGTCAAAATTAAACTTTCATGATTCAGATAGGGCATGCAATTTTAAGCAACTTTCCAATTTAACTTTTATCAAATTTGCTTTCACTTGGTATTTTGTTGAAAGCTAAACCTAGGTATGCTCATATGCTAATTTATATGCCCTTGAAGGCCGCCTCTTATCTCAATGCATTTGACAGGTTTTCACAGCTAAAGGGCATTATTATTCTTCTTTATTTATAAAGCATAATAATAAGTTTATGTGTGCCTTATAGATAACATTGTGCTCACGCCCATTGAGTTACTTATGAGAGGGCACTGATTAGCTAAAATGCAAGTCTGTCAAAAGAACTGAAATAAGGGGGCAGTCTGCAAAGGCTTAGATACAAGGTAATCACAGAGGAAAAAAGTATATTAATATAACAATGTTGGTTATGGAAATAAAGGGATGGGTAATAAACCCAATAAAAATTCTGGAGTAGACTGTCCCTTTTAATGAGAGTGGTGAGGCTGCTAGTGCAGATGTAAAGGCATCTGAGGAGTATTTGGAGAAATTGGATAGGCTCATTCAAGAGGAAGGATACTTGCCAAAACACATTTTTAATACGGATGAAACATGCTTGTTTTTGGAAAATAATGCCTAAACACACATACATTAATATTGAAGAAAAAACAGTGTCTGGTTTCAAGGCTTCAAAAGATCATGCTGCAACATTATTAGGAGGATGTTGCAGGTTTTAAGTTAATGATAGATAATATAAGTGAGATACTTTATTTGAATATTTTTATATGTTTGTTATGCATATTTTCAAAGGGACATAAAACACTGCTATTGAAAAGCATTGAGAAGCAGTGCATTTATTAAAATAGCCAGTAGGTGGAGCTGTCCGCTTGTGTTGCAGCAAAGTCAAGCAAGCTGAAATTAATCAGTTTAACCAGACCTGAGCTATCGAGCAGATTTCAAAGGAACAAGAACTTCCTGTCTATAAATCAGTCCAGATTGGAATGCATAGAAAGAACTGTTTACAGAAAAATGCAAGTGAAGTCTGTGTTCTGTGATTAATTTATTAGGTTTATAATGCTGTTTAGTAAATGTTTTTGTTCATTTAACTTAGTTTAATTATATATTCTGTGTTATGTGATTATTTTATTAGGTTTATAATGCTGTTTAGCATTTAAAGTCTTCATTTCAAAGCTTTAAAAATAATGTATTAGGTGTTACTCATGACAATTTTGAGAGGGGCCTGGATCCTAACTCCTTGACTTCCCATTGACTTACATTATAAACTGGGTTTCAATTTACAACGGTTTCGATTTACAACCATTTCTTCTGGAACCTAACCCCGGCGTAAACTGAGGGCTACCTGTACATTAATTAATTTACCTGCAAATTTATACTGCAGTGCGTCGCCATTAACCCTTTATTTTAAGTTTACAAATTGTAAAGCTCTAACTCCCCCCACACATTTCCTTCTATGGCTGTATCTATATCTATTGTTGCTTTAGTAGAATGTAAAAGTGCACAGTAATTATCTGCTGGAGCATGCCTAGAAGCTGTGAACGCAGTTGAAATACAATGCCAGTGTCTAAACACTGATAAGGGGGGGTGGGTGGAGCAGACTGCTCCAGACAGCAAGGCTATTTAAAGGACCATGATACCCACATGTTGAAACGCTTGAAAGTGATGCAGCATAGCTGTAAAAAGATGACTAGAAAATATAACTTGTACATCTCTATGTAAAATAGAAAGATATTTTACCTCAAAATGTCCTAAAAATTCAAATCCCATTGCAAAGGACTTTAAGCAGCAAATCAGTATGCCTGTCGCAGGACAGGCAAGGGAGTGAGCGTTGTGCAAAATCTCATGAGAGTTAAAGTGAAGGTAAACTTTGATGAATGAAAGCCGTGATTGGAGGGGGAAAAGCCGTGATTGGAGGAAGCCGGATTAGTCATTGCTGACGTGTGAAGAGAGGATTTCCAGGAGGGGGAAGCTGCTCTGGCTGTGAAAAGAAAAAAAGGTAAGTTTTTAATCAAAACGGCTGCTTTGTAAATTTTGATGAATGAAAGTGCCCCTGTTTTTAATAGTATTTTTAAAAAACGGGCTTTCATTCACCAAAGTTTACCTTCACTTTAAGTCAAATCTCATGAGATCACAGTAAAAGAGTTCATGACCTCAGCACTGTTGATGCTGATTGGCTGCAGTTCATTTCTTCATATTTTTTTTCACCTGCAGCTGGACAGCAGATGAAGTATAACTTTTTACACAGAACTTACTCTGCTTAGGAAATTGTGAGGTAAAATATCTTCCTTTTTTACATAGAGATGCTTCAGCTTTTTTACAGTTATACTGCATCAATTTCAAGTGATTTAGCATATGAGTAATATGTCCCTTTAAGTAATTTTGCTTATTTTTGAAAATTATTTTAAAACACTTGCCAGCAATTTTTAAACATTTTTTTTATGCAAACTATTTTTTATAGGGATGCACCGAAATTTCGGCCGCAGAAAGTTTCGGCCGAAAATAGCATTTTTTGTTATTTCGGTTTTCGTTTTTTTTTGCCTTTTATTTTCGGCAAAATAATTGTGTAGCATATTTTAAATTTGATGCCAGCCTAGAGCTGCTGTTTGAGTTCATTACTTGACTTACTATTTTGCATATAATAATAGTTTTCTAGGACTATACTTTATTTTGATAATTGGTAACAAAACAAAAACGGTTAAATCTGATTCTGTTACACAGAACTAAATAAAGAATAATACTAGGCTACTTAATTAGCCCTTTTAGGGTATGCACAGAACTCAACATGTTTTATGGCACTTTTTCCTTAGGGTCTCCAAAAGCGTTACATTTTCCAGAGACATATTGTGTTGCCCACTACTTGTAATATGAGTGCTAATACCGCACCCTGCTCTATCCATTCAAAGTATAGGGTGCACAAAAAAATGTCAGTCGTGTTAACTATTTCTGGGAAAGATATTTTTACCATCCACTTGTAATACGAGATTGTGCGCTATTCTGTGCAAGATTACACTAAGGATAACGCACTCTGCACTATCATATTCACTCCTCTTGTAATGTTATTATTATTATTGGTTATTATTATTGGTTATTTGTAGAGTGCCAACAGATTCCGCAGCGCTATAAACATAGGCAGTATACAAGGTAGCAATTATAGGAATCAAATGGGTAGAGGGCCCTGCCATATAGAGTCCATGGGGCCCATTTATCAAAGGGCTTGCGGACCTGATCCGACACTGCGGATCAGGTCCGCAAGACCTCGCTAAATGCGGAGAGCAATACGCTCTCCGCATTTAACATTGCACCAGCAGCTCACAAGAGCTGCTGGTGCAACGCCGCCCCCTGCTGACTCGCGGCCAATCGGCCGCCAGCAGGGAGGTGTCAATCAACCCGATCGCATTCGATCGGGTTGATTTCCGGCGATTCCTGTCCGCCTGCTCTGAGCAGGCGGACAGGGTTATGGAGCCGCGGTCTTTAGACTGCTGCTTCATAAGTTTTGTTTCTGGCGAGTCTGAAGACTCGCCAGAAACACGGCCCTTCAAGCTCCGTACGGAGCTTGATAAATGGGCCTGATTATGTTGTCCATATTGATATAGCTTCTGCGTGATATTGAACTGAGGACTTTCAAATACTTAACACTTGTTTTGTAATGCTGCCGTTAGCATTGTGCCTTCCTGAGAAGGTACGAACATTTTTGTATTTTCATACAGGGCTACTGTTCACAATGCAATTTATAGAAGTATTAGTATAATATATATTAATAGGTGTTCTCCTACAGAGGCAGCTTTTAATATATGTTTTATGATTTACATTTTTACGGTTTTATGATGTAAAAAAAGAGTGATTCTTTTAGAAAGAGATAAGTTGTATCTATACCATCTATCTTTTTAAAATGGTGGTTGAGGTTGAAAGATTTGTAGCCAGTAAACAGAGGGGACTTTACAGGCAGCTAGTTTAGGATCAAGAAAAAGGCAAAAGAGACAACACAGGGATGGCCCATGCAAAATGTGGCCCCCTGCACTAGTGTTTGTGGCCCCTCAGGAAAAGGAAGAAATAAAACGTATACTATAGTTTTTGTGGCCACGGGGAAAAGCAGATATAAAAGGGTCTGGGCTTTAGGGACTAGTCAGGGAGCAAACAAGGTGGCCAAAACTCAAAAGAGCCCTCTAGATAGGGGAAAAACCAGAAAGAGGGCACCTGAAACCTTACCAAAAATATTTTTAGGAAATATATTATTATTTGTGTTTGATAACCATCAATGGATATGCTGCCCTTTAAGGGAAACCCAAAATTTTACTTTCATGATTCAGATAGAGTTTGTAATTTTAAACAACTTACTAATTTACTTCTATTATCAATTTTTTTTTCTTTGTTCTCATGGTATCTTTTGTTGAAAAGTAGGGACGTAAGCTAAGGAGCCTATATGGCAGAAGTTTTGCAAAAATGTTATTTATTTGTAAGAGTACTAGAGGGCTCACTATTTCCTGCAGTGTAGTGCTCCAGATGCCTACCTATGTATCTCTTCAACAAAGAATATAGTGGAAACAAAGCAAATTTGATAATAGAAGTAAATTGGAAACTTCATTTTCTTTTAATTGTATGCTCTGTCTGAACCACACAATATTTTTTTTTGTTTCATTTACCTTTAAATGGACATTAAACCCAAACATTTTCTATTATGATTCAGACAGAGAATGCAATTTTAAACATTCCATTTTACTTCTATTATCTAATTTGCTTCATTCTTTTGATATCCTTTGTTTAAGAAATAGCAATGCACAAGGGTGAGCCAATCACACACAGCATATATGTGCTGCCACCAATCAGCAGCTACTGAGCCTATATGAATATGCTTTTTAGTAAAGGATATCAAGAGAACGAATCAAATTAGATAATAGAAGTAAATTAGAAAGTTGATTAAAATGGCATGCTCTTTCTAAATCCTGAAAGAAAAAAAAATTGGGTTTCATGTCCCTTTAAGGTTTCTTCAATATAGATCTGCAGCCCCATTTGTTAGGAAGTTGGCCATCACTGCTATAACACGTGAGCAATACGCCATGGAGTCAGCAATTTGGGTGGAACTAAATAGTGGTACTATATTCAGTGGCATATTTAGGTTTTGTGCTGCCCTAGGCACTCAAAATCCTGCTGCCCCCCCCCCCCCAAAGGTTTTAGGCTTTTTTCCCCTTCAATTTTTGTTGGGGTCAGTGTGTACAAAAAAAAAATGTTTCATAAAAATTCAAAAGAAAATGATCTAGCAAAACACTTGCATACAGGTGGGTTGAATTGCATGCATCTCATACCATTTTCTCCCTGAGAGGAGAGAAAATAAGGGGAGAGGAGAACAAGCAGGGAGAGAGAGAAGAAAAAAATGGGGAGGGAGAGAAAGCTAGCTATTAGTAGCTAACATACATTAGCACTGAGAGTTTATGATTAGACATCACAAGCTGATCTAAGCAGTGCACAGACGCATCCAGTCTGTTAGTTAGTAAGACCTGCAATAAGCACTGCGCTCGCAAACCCACCACAGCTGACAAGGGGAGGCAGCATATCAGCACAAGGTCTTCTCCTCCAGCCTCCCCTTGGAAGCATATCCCCGGGCAAGTTTCTCACCAAGAACGTTTCCAATGCAAAAATTCTGGCGGCTCTAAATGAAGCAACGGTTTAAAGGGGCATTGCCTGTAAAGAGCGACCTTAATCAGCGCACGTGCCTTGTCGTCTCTGTTAAAGCCTGCACTTTATCGCTCACTGTACTGTGTGCTGGCTTTTAGAGAGAGGATAGGACAGATGTACTGCCCGTCCCAAATCTGCTGCTAGGCATAGAGTCCCATACTGTGTTGAATATGAGCATGTGACACACACACTTTTATATATAAATATATATATAAATATATATATAATACATTTGAATGGTAACCCATTCACTGGGTATAGCTTATTGTAGGTTTACCTTTGCAGTGCATGTTTGCCTGGGAGGCCTGCCATACTCCCATATATAATTCCAAAAGTAGACAATGGCAACAGCACTTTTCTTTATAAATAAATATATATATATATATATATATATATATATATATATATATATATATATATATATATATATATATATAAGATCCGAGCAGGGACTGCACTCACTGGATTTAGAAAATAAATTAATATTAATTTATTTTCTAAATCCAGTGAGTGCAGTCCCTGCTTGGGTGGATCTTCTACAATAATTTGACTTTGCACCCTGGTGGAAGACACTTTTGAACTGTGAGTGCAGATACACAGAGGAGGTATATATATATATATAAATAAAAGTATTGCAGTATGCAGTGATAGCTTTTTTTAATTGGACTAATTATATATTACATAGTAAAAGATGAATTTCAAGAATACTCAGACATCCCAACCTGCAAAAACTCATTTCAGGGAGGTGGCTTCTCCCGCTATTGCGCCGCCATCCCCCCCCTCCCAGTTATATATTGGACACCTTGAAACCCTAAATAAGATAGAGGCGTATCATTAAAGTAGCTTCCCACTAAAGTCACATTAAAAAGTAGCTTTATTGTATGTACAACAACAAACCTATTTTCCAGTGATCGTACGCTTGTTGAATGCTCAAATATTTTTAGAATACGAAGTTTAATTACGTGCAGTAAATAAGGTAGTATTTGTGTTTTATTTTTTTAGAATAAGTGGGGGCTTTTTGGTTACTAATGCATGCTTTGAGGCAGGGACGAAACTACAGGGGGTGCAGAGGTCGCAATTGTGACTGGGCCCCCAAGGGTGGGGGCCCAGCTTCAAAAAATGTTTTTATTTTTTTTGCAATAAAAAACGACCTGCCACTGCCTGCACTGATATCATGTGAGTGTGGCATGATGTTTCACTAGTGTCTCTGACTATAGGGGTTAGTGTTTCTGTTTAACCCATTGGTGTTTATGTGAGTGTGTGTGTGGGTATGTATGTATGTGACTGTGTGTGTATATATGCATGTATGTGTGTGTGTGTGTGTATGTGACTGTGTGTGTATTTATGCTTGTATGTGTGTGTGTATGTGACTGTGTGTGTATTTATGCATGTATGTGTGTGTGTGTATGTATGTGACTGTGTGTGTATTTATGCATGTATGTGTGTGTGTATGTGACTGTGTGTGTATATATGCATGTATGTGTGTGTGTATGTGACTGTGTGTGTATTTATGCATGTATGTGACTGTGTGTATTTATGCATGTATGTGTGTGTGTGTATGTATGTGACTGTGTGTGTATTTATGCATGTATGTGTGTGTGTGTGTATGTGACTGTGTGTGTATTTATGCATGTATGTGTGTGTGTGTGTATGTGACTGTGTGTGTATTTTTGCATGTATGTGTGTGTGTATGTTTGTGGAACCAGCAAATTACAGACCTTGTTACTACAGCATTGGGGGAGCGGGGGTAAACAGTGTCAGTCTATACAGTACCACTATATACAGTACGGGGGGGCTGGACCATGTCACAGACTACTGTGGTCACTTTATAAAGTACTGGGGCGGGTAGGGGCAGGCCAGCCATCTCACCGGCAGATTACAGACTGTGTCACTGACTCACTATATACAGTACTGGTGGTTAAACAGTGTCACTATATACAGTAAAATGGGGGTCAGACCATCTCACAGACTGTGGGCAAAGGGTACCTCCTCTTGCAGACATGTAATCTGATTCACATTTTTTTGTGTTAAATGTAAAAAAAAAAAAAAAAAGAGATATGTATCAAATTCACTGGAGGGGGGCCTTCTTAGATTCTTGCACCTGGGCCCTGTGGTTTCTAGTTATGCCTCTGCTTTGAGGGTTCTATAACGTTCCAGCAACTAAAGGCAATGGCATTCCTTAAAGAAACACTTTTCCGGATTTGGGCCACATTAGATCATAGTAGTGTACTTGGAGTTTCAGGGAGATTGCATTCCATTTGCTGGCATCAGGGAGCCCATATTACAATCAGGGAGAATCGGGATGTCTGGAATACTGATCAATATGATATACTGAAATACTCTTCTTATTTTAATATTTAACTACTGGACTAATACAGCTAATATATATATATATATATATATTAAATAAATCATAACTTGTAGGCTAGTGAGCCTGAACTGGTCTCAAATAGTGTTATGTTGTTTCAGTGTGACAACTCTATATCGGCAATTGCCAAATTCTATAAATATATAACGGACTGTACTTGTTAATCTATAAAGTAAACTCGGTAGCTCGATATTTACACAGCGCTATCTGCTATCAACTACTTTGATAGTACTGGGCACGATTGTTGTTTTTTAAAAATAAATTCTGGTAACAAAAAAGTTACGTGATACATAGTTGCCAACATTTAAAAAAAAAATTCCAGGGACACTTTGCAGCAGAGCAAGAAAGCAGGTTACTGGAGTATTGACGACCTACTGTTCAAATGCTCTGCCCACTCAGTTCTGCAATCAAAACACACCCATTTGAAAGTAATAGTATAATTTAGACTTATCCATAGTTTATTATACAGATTACAGCACCAAGCTCTTACACCTACCCAGTCTCTGGAACACATTCTGGACATATGGTTATTTTTACAACACAGCATCAAAATTAGAAAGACAAATAATATGTGAACCAATTCAATAATAATAATATTCCATTTGGAATGAATTATATTTCATTAATACGCTATATCTAATTATAATCCATCTATCTGTATATATGTATGTGTGTGTGTATATATATATATCTATCAATGCAAACAACAAATGTTATGCAAAAGAGATTTTCAGGGACATTTCCAGGGACAAAAAAAAATCCAGGGACATACAACAAAATCCAGGGACTGTCCCTGGAAATCAGGGACTGTTGGCAAGTATGCGTGATAGAAAAATAAATAAGTAAATGAAATTGTGAGGTAAAATATAACTGTAAAACCCCAGAGCAGCCATTGTATGATATAAAACAATCTCCTCCTCGTTTTCATAAACAGGGCATTTCGGGTATATAAAAATATGAGGTGAAATGTGAGCATTTGTATAATCTGACAGCGAAGATGCTGTAATTTTGGTTGCATGTGATGTCTGACCGGTCACAAGTTGTGGGATTTAGCGCCCGCAGCACGGAGGCGGCAGACAAGTTCCCAAGCTCGGCCTCTCCAGTCTTGGCTGGGATCGTGACGTCAAACGTGGCGGTGCCGCCTGGAGGAAGCTAACCGAGAAAAACATCACAAAGTCCAGGCGCTGCACATACACCTATTCCCGGACCGGCACCGTTACCCGCCGACATGGAGCTGGAGGACGGTGTGGTGTACCAGGAAGACCCGGGGAATTCGGCCGTCATGTCTGAGCGGGTGTCGGGCCTGGCCAGCTCCATATACCGCGAGTTCGAGCGGCTCATTGGCAAGTATGATGAGGACGTAGTGAAGGAGCTAATGCCGCTGGTGGTGGCCGTGCTGGAAAACCTGGACGCTGTGTTTGCCGAGAACCAGGAGCACGAGGTGGAACTGGAGCTGCTTAAGGAGGACAACGAGCAGCTCATCACTCAGTACGAGAGAGAGAAGGCGCTGAGGAAACACGCTGAAGAGGTGGGGGCTTCTGCGGCTAGGCCTTAGGGTGCTGTCCCTTACATAGTGACAACAAATCCATGAAGCCAGTAACCCCTCACACTAGTTGTATCAGTGTATGCGCACCCCATAAGTGAACCCTGTACCCCTCACACAGTGACACTGGTGCATCTCATGTCACTGTACCCACTAGTATCACTAGGGTATCCCACACTAGTTTTATCAGTGTATGTGCACCCCACAAAGGAACCCTGTACCCCTCACACAGTGACACTGTTGCATCTCATGTCACTGTACCCACTAGTATCACTAGGGTATCCCACACTAGTTTTATCAGTGTATGTGCACCCCATAAGTGAACCCTATACCCCTCACACAGTGACACTGGTGCATCTCATGTCACTGTACCCACTAGTATCTCTAGGGTATCCCACACTAGTATCAGTGTATGCAGACCCCACAAGTGAAACCTGTACCCCTCACACAGTGACACTGGTGCATCTCATGCCACTGTACCCACTAGGGTATCCCACACTAGTTGTATCAGAATATGTGCACCCCACAAGTGAAACCTGTACCCCTCACACAGTGACACTGGTGCATCTCATGCCACTGTACCCACTAGGGTATCCCACACTAGTTGTATCAGTGTATGTGCACCCCACAAGTGAAACATGTACCCCACACACAGTGACACTGGTGCGTCTCATGTCACTGTACCCACTAGTATCACTAGGGTGTCCCACACTAGTTGCATCCGTGTATGTGCACCCCACAAGGGAACCCTGTATCTCTCACACAGTGACACTGGTGCATCTCATGCCACTGTACCCACTAGTATCTCTAGGGTATCCCACACTAGTTCTATTAGTGTATGCTCACCCCATAAGGGAAATCTGTACCCCTTGCACTAGTGACACTGGCCCACTCATGCCACGGTACGTACCCCTCACACCAGTGACACTGGCCCCCTCATGCCACAGTACCCACTAGTATCACTAGGGTATCCCACACTAGTTGTAGTAGTAGTAGTAGTGTATGCACACCTCACAAGGGAAATCAGTACCTGTCACATAGTGACACTGGCGCATCTCATGGCACGGTACCCACTGGTATCACTAGGGTATCCCACACTAGTTATATCAGTGTATGCGCACCCCACCAGGGGAACAAAGTACCCCTCACACCAGTGACACTGGTCCACTCATGCCACGATACCCACTAGTATCACTAGGGTATACCACACTAGTTGTATCAGTGTATGCGCACCCCACCAGGAAAACCAGTACCCCTCATACCTAGGGTTACCAGCTGTGCTTCATAAAAATACTGGACGACCTATAGGTGATTGGATACGGGACATAGCTGGGTTCACACAATGTCTCCACAAAAGCTCAACCACCCTTGATCCCACCACATATTTTTCACAACTAAGCATTGATTTAATCCCCTTGGTTGCCAGTAACACATGTGCAGAGCAGTGATGTGACCCCCTTGGCTGCTAGAGGTACACACCCAGCTATGATTAAACACCCATTGTTGCCTGTAGCAGATATAATAGAACATGCACAATGTAAGTTCTTTTTGAGCCATATTTCTAATGCATAAAGGCCTAGAAGGCCCTTTACATTTAATTGACAGGGGTCTTTAAAAATACTGGACATTTAAAGGGACAGTTTACTCTAACATGTCTCCTTTTTAATTTGTTCCCAATGATCCACTTTACCTGCTGGAGTGTATTAAATTGTTTACAAGTATTTCCATTAACCTTATATTGGCATTTTAATTAGTTTATTTAGCCTGTGGTATCCCTACCCATCCTGAAAGTTTTTGGCCTCAAGGCCAAGCTGTGTTAACACAGCCAGTAGAAGAAATTACACTCCCAGTGGGTTATAGAAGAGATAAGATAATACAATGTTAATTTTCCATTGTTCTCTCCAAGTATTGGTGATTGGTTTATGGACAGATATAAGATAAAGAAGCAGTTATATGTACATACAATGTGATAAAGTAATGCGATCTGATTATACCTACAAGCTCTACCCATTTTATTAGGTTGTGGCTTCAAAACACAAAATCAGCTAATTCATATACACAAATAAGCCTTAAAAAGCAAATCTCATACATTTTATACTCTGCAGCAGGTACAAAAACGAATTAAAAACACATTAAGGGAAAAACATTTTTATAGTATACTGTCCCTTTAAGTGTCCAATATTGTTGTACAGATTTTACTGGACTGTCCGGTTGAATATTGGACACCTGGCAACCCTACTCACAATAGTGACACTGGCATATCTCATACTACGGTATCCAACATTAGTTGTATTAGTATATGCGCTCCCCAAAAGGGAAACCAGTACCCCCCTGCACACGTGACATTGGCCCACTCATGCCACGGTACCGACTAGTATCCCACTCTAGTTGTATTAGTGTATGAGCACCCCACCAGGTAGATCGGTACCCCTCATACCAGTGACACTGGTGCATCTCATAGCTATTACAAGGGAATTCCACAATAGTTGTATCAGTGTATGCGCAACCCAACAGATAAACCAGTTCCTCTCACACCAGTGGCACTAGCGTATCTCATTCCATGGTACCCACCAGTAACACAAGGGTATCCCATTGTAGTTGTATTAGTGTATGTGCACCCCACCAGTGAAACCAGTAACCCTCACACCAGTGACACTAGCGCACCTCATGAAAGGGTACCCAAACCAGTCACTCAGGTGACACATAGGTATCCCACACTAGTTAAGGCATTTTACATCATACCAAGAATTTGTCTTGAATGGTTAAAAATTACTCCATTTCATCTCACTCTTCTGAGTTTACAGACAATAAGGTACCCTCTAGTGACACCAGGGCACCTTGAATATAATTCCAATTACACAATACCCAAATAGCTAAATTTAAATCTCACAGCTGTTTGTTTAGTGCCATAGGACAGCATATCACAAAGTACTGACTCAATGACACTAAGGCATTTTGCATCAAGTCCCCTCACACTACTGATTCCAGTAACACCAGGTTACTGAACTCTAGTGACTCAAATTATAGATTCCGTATACCGATGCAGTGACACCGTTAATAACACTAGTGGTTCCAGTGAATTCATGTCTGTTTACACTAGTGACATGGTACCACACGTCAGTGATTCTCTGTATCGCACACTTCCCAGTCCAGTGACACCAGTTGTCCCGTCATAGTGAATTACACACAACCCCTGCTTCACTCAAAGCAAAATAATTCACAGCTATTCTCAGTTTCATTTAATCTTTTGGCTTAGTCTGAATTTGTTTAGGTTAATATTCTGTAATGACACAATGAAACTTTATTTTAGTGTGTATATGTTTTTGTATACTTCTCATACTAGAATAACTAAGTTCCTGTTTAGCAGCAGCCTCTGGTGACAAGACATTTAAATGTAGAAGCACTCTGCACCCTTCTCTGGTAGCTAAAGAGTTACTCCGCTATATTACTAATCTTGTTGCATGTTAAAAATGGTAACATTTTGTTCACTATGCTGTATTCACCTTTCTGTTTTGTATACTAAAATAATACTGAGTGACTGAAGCAATAATGCAAAATGGTAATAAGGTGTTACCACTTTAAATGGTCAAGTAAATACGGATTTTAAAATAGTTGTCCTTATTTTATCTATATAATATAGCTCACACTGTGCCTTATTGGGTTTCTTGAAGTGCCTTGTTACTTGTAGAACAAATTAAAAATGTACATGTCCATTATAGAGGGACATAAAAACCCAAAATGTTTCTTTCATGATTCAGATAGAACACAATTTTTTTTTTTTTAACAACTTGCCAATATACTTTTATTATCAAATAAGCTTCATTCTTTTGGTATCCTTTAATAAAGGAGCAACATTTCACTACTGAGAGCTGAACACAACTGTTGAGCCAATGACAAGGGGCATATATGTGCAGCCACCAATCAGCAGTTAGCTCGTAGTTAGAGGAAAAAAATGGCTGCCTCAGATTACAATATGAATAAAATAATTTGTTAGAAGTTTTTTTTTTTCTGCAACATATAACAAAACTAAGACCTCCCCCCCACTTGCCGTGACTGAGTCTATATAATTTTACTCACACAAACACATTTCTAAGTGTGAGGCAATAAAAAATGAACACATTCATTATCTTTGCTATAATTATATTATATTAGGAACAACCTAGATATAATTAGCTGAGCTGTAAAATAGCAACGCACATATAATAAAAATAGAATACTGATAGCATAGTAACTAAATACAGCTTGACAGTCATAATTGAATATTTTGATAAAGTATGTCAGCAAGGGTTCCTCCTAGTATGCTCTAGTCTGCTGTATTACAGAATATATTCCAACAATTGCTTTTTTGTCCTTTTATTTCTTTAATTGGAAAACACAATCTTATATAGCTTGTACAATGTGTGCAAATTCTACTTTAATTTTTTTTAAAAGTTCAAAAATTTCCCATAATTTTTCTGTATACATCCTACTTTGTTGAGGCATTGTCACTTTAACTTTATAACACAAGCAATCTTATAAATAAAGTTTTCTTTTTATCATACAAACATTCAGGTAGACAGGGCTCAATAAATACAGGTCGCCAGATCATTATGACAACAATAAATTGGGTCCAGGAGTCAAGTATATCACAGCCGGGACCTAGCTTTGTGTCTAAATGCTGCGCGCTCGTAAAGGGATAGTCAAGTCAAAATTAAACTTTCATGATTCAGATAGAGCATGCAATTTTAAGCAACTTTCTAGTTTACTCCTATTAATTTTTCTTCGTTCTCCAGGTATCTTTATTTGAATGTAAGCTAAGGAGCCGGCCCATTTTTAGTTTAGCAACTGGGTAGAACTTGCTGATTGGTGGCTACATTTAGACACCAATCGGAAAGCGCTACCCAGGTGCTGAACCAAAAATGGGCCGCCTCCTAGGCTTTAAATTCTTGCTTTTTTCAAATAAAGCTACCAAGAAGAGAACGAAAAAACATTGATAATAGGAGTAAGTTAGAAAGTTGCTTAAAATTGCATGCTTTATCTGAATCATGAAAGTTTAATTTTAACAAGACTATCCCTTTATTTCCTGCTCCCCCTGTTGTGTTATACGATGGGGAGCCACATCTGGGTTTCATTCTTGTTATTTTTAGTAATTCACATTGTCATTGTATATGGTATCCTGGGGTGGTGCTGTCTGGTTTCTGGGTCCTTTCATTCTTGTGCATGGCGACCTGGAGCAGTGTTCCAACACTGCCCACTTTCAAAAGTATGCTCCAGCCTGGACGTTTACCAGCAAAGCTGCAGGGAAAACCTACTACATTTTTGGCTTCCACAAATTGATTGTTAGTATGTGTGAGAGTGGCAGCCAAGAGGTTAGTCATTACTGACAATGTAATACAAATACTCTTACTAATAACATTAGGATACACACAACACATTGAGCTAGAACTATTCAGTTGCTGTGTTTATAAATATACATGCACGTGTGTGTAAATGACACATTCAACAGGTTTGTCTTCTTAGTATTTGTGCGGTTCCACTTGATTTGGAATAGACTTGTAAAGCAACTGGAGATGGAGATTTGCTAAACTTTTTATAGTCTGTCTCATAAATCTAAATCTGTCGTAAAGTACATTGTAAATGAAATATTTAAATATTGTTTTTAGACATGATACATTTCATCTGAGAATTCTGTAATTTACCTAAAAGGAATCCTATCTTTACAGATAATATAAAGTGTTATGTTAATGCTTGTTCATGTGAGCTTTTTGAAGTAATATTTTGCACAGAGCCTACAATTTATTGCCTGTTTTTAGTTATTTGAAGATTGTTTCAGTTATCTGTCACATGACTCTTTAGTAGAAACAAATGTGCTACAGATATATTTGGTTCATGGACTGAGACATAAATGTCTCCATTGTCTCTTGATGTCTTCCAGTATTTTAAAGACGTACAATTTCTATTAGCTACAATATTCAAAGCATTCTTAAAGGGACATTTTACTGCGTGAGTGTATTCTGTGTTTTTTTTTTAAAACAAATATTTCCTTTGCCTTTATTTCATCCTTTGAAATAGCTGTTTTTGCCTGTTGAAACCACCACCTATATTTAAAATATAAATACTGTAATTTTGGCCATAGGTATATAAACTAGAAATCAAAATCCTAGTGCGGTTGATTAAGAGGGCCCATATTTTTTGTAATGTGTTCATGCAGCAGCTTTGTATATAATTAAAGGGCCAGTAAACCCACCAAATAATGTTATATAATTCTGCACATAGTGAAGATTTATATAACATTAGCCTAGCGCTAGCTTTCTAAAGCAAAGTATTTCGGAAATATTTTCCTACGAAATGGAATTTTACAGACCGCCGCTGCAGGCTCTACTAAACTGGTCTGTTTTTTACCTAAGTACATCAGGCATGCTACATTCAACTGAATGTAGCTCGCTCCCGCTACCAGACCAGAGCTACATTCAGTTTAATAGCGTGATCGGGCACGCTGTGACTAGACAGCATGCCTGATGCGCTTAGGTAAAAAACAGACCTGCTTAATAGAGCCAGGGGTGGCGCTCTGTAAAATCAATTTTCGTAGGTAAATATTTCTGAAATACTTTGCTTTAGAAAGCTGGCGCTAGGCTAATGTTATATAATGCTGCACTATGTGCAGAATTTTAGATATCATTATTTGGTGGATTTACTGACCCTTTAACATTATCAGCTACTTCACAGAATGCATTGTCCCTTTTAAAGTAAAGCTGATTGACAATTAAAGTAGCTAAATAACTTTTTTTATTAAATTGATATTTTAATTTTTTAATGCACTGAGATAAGAGGCGGCCTTCAAGGGCTTTGATATTGGCATATAAGCCTACCTACGTTTAACTTTCAACAAAGAATGCCAAGAGAACAAAGCAAATATAAAAGTAAATTGGAAGGTTGTTTAAAATTGCATGCCCTATCTGAATTATGAAAATTTAATTTTGAAATGATCCCAATATATAAAAATGTCCAATTAAAAACTGTTTGGGACGTCTCCCAAAAGAACACCAAGAAAATTGCCACCAAAAATAGTGTGTGTGTATGTATATATGTATGTGTGTAACTTGTACACAGTAACGTGGATATTCTCGTGAAATCACCTCCAACAGCGTTCTACGCTGGATACAACAGTCTTTTGTGATTGCTAACGTGTTATAACCTCCAACAACGTTATATGCTTAACATAACAGTGCAGGCTTATTCCTATAACAGTTTCCCTAGTATATCGTGCTTCTTCACTGATGTATAGACATGGATACAAAGCAGGGATCCCAGCATATATCTTCTTGCGCTTAGCGACACTACAGGGATTACTATGACAAGATAACTTTTCTGTTTGTTTCCACTCTTTGTAAAGATGACTTGCTTAACACTCCTGGAATCGCATGTGTTGCAGTTTTCAAAAAGCCGTTTCTCACTGTTACATAGCAGATGTACGATCTCCTCTAAGTGATAGCTGAAATCCTGCATTCAGTGCATTTGCACGCAGGAAATTTTTAGGTTCTCCAAATCCGCCTTGTGTAGCGGGTAATGTTTCCGATTGTCAATCTGGTAACGAGTTTGGCCAAACTCTCCAAATGGGTGCTGTGGTACACTGTATTATCAAGACAGTTTCTCCATTCGGAGAGTTTGGCCAAACTCGTTACCAAATTGACAATCGGAAACATTACCCGCTACACAACAAGGCGGATTTGGAGAGCTGAAAAGTTTTGTGCGTGCAAATGCACTAAGTGCAGCATTTCAGCTATCACATAGAGGAGATCGTACATCTGCTACGTAACAGTGAGTAACGGCTTTTTGCAAACTGCAACACGTGATTCCAGGAGTGTTATGTAAGTCATCTTTACAAAGTGTGGAAACAAACAGAAAAGTTATCTTGTCATAGTAATCTCTTTCCTGCCGCTAAGAGCAAGAAGGCATATGCTGGGATCCCTGCTTTGTATCCATGTCTATACATCAGTGAAGGAGCACGATATCCAAGGGGAAACTGTTATAGGAATCGACCCACACTGTTATGTTAAGCATATAACGCTGTTGGAGGTTATAACACGTTAACAATCGCAAAAGACTGTGTTGTATCCCGCGTATAACGCTGTTGGAGGTGATTTCATGAGATAATATATATATTGACTATTTTTTGGTGGTAATTTTCTTGGTGTTCTTTTGGGAGACGTCCCAAACATTAGTTTTTATTGGACATTTTTATATATTGTTTTTTTTTTAATTGTATATTCTATATTTTGTGTTCTGTTCCATAGTAATTCGCAGCCTAGGAGTTGCAATTTTAGCCTATATGTATGTTACCATCGTAATGCACATATATTAGAATTGATGTACATATATATCATATATCGATCTATACATCTATGTATCTTGTCTATTTTAATAAATTATATGTAATTGCACACACATTTCAGTATCTGTCGTTCATAGAGCAGTAGTTTCCATTTGTATACACTTAGTTCATTGGTTAGTAAATACTAGCTGAAATGTTTAGATTTTATTAATATATTTTCAGAGATTGTGGTTTAGACACCCCCTTTTTTTTTTTTTATATAGCTATTTTGCACACTGTGTAATCACTGGGTTGAATATCCTTTCTATTACCACTTTATTGAAGTTGAACTTATATCAATATTCACAGTTAGCACCTCCTTCTAATTTTTTAATTTTATATTTACACTCCGATAGAGCGCCCTCCATTTTCTTTCTTTTTATGATTCAGATAAAGCACACAATTTTTAAACAGCTTAAAATGTCTCATGCCTCCCATTTTTCAGATCGGGAGATCTGAGGAGACACATCACATTAACTTTTAATTTGGGCTATATTTTAATATTTATATATAAAAAATAAAAATCTCTCCTGGACTATAAATGGATATTTGACGTTTTATCTTCTCTACCAGTCTTTTAAGTTTGATTTAAAAGTTTGGTTAAAAAAAAAAAAAAAAAAAAAAAACTTTAACCCCTTTAGAACCATTCTAAACCAAATGCTATGCTTACCGTTTGTACACAAGCACAGGTGGTTTTATTTTGTAACAAAGTCGTTCAAATCCATTAGAATAGTCGCTGCTGAAATTAGAACAAAATAGGTATAAATAAATATGTATGGCAGAACATAGCACATTTTGTCATGGTTTGTGTGTGTGTATAAAGTTTATACACAAAGCGGCAGGGTGCGTAAACACAACATCCACCCTCAAAAGTCTCTTACATGAAATTGATAATTACTTCAGGTTGCACACTCCTGCTCTGATAAAAAGGAGACCAAGGGAAATATAGAAATTTGAGGTTTGAGAACAAGTTAAATGGAATTTTTTAAATTGCAAGCACAAAGTTTTCATTTTACATTAATGTCCTATTAAAGGGACTATCTAGTGTAGAAATAAAAATCCCTGTTTCTCTTGTTAAGTGTATCCAGTCCACGGATCATCCATTACTTATGGGATATTCTCCTTCCCAACAGGAAGTTGCAAGAGGATCACCCACAGCAGAGCTGCTATATAGCTCCTCCCCTAACTGTCATATCCAGTCATTCTCTTGCAAGCCTCAACCAAGATGGAGGTCGTAAGAGGAGTGTGGTGTTTTATACTTAGTTTATTCTTCAATCAAAAGTTTGTTATTTTTAAATGGTGCCGGAGTGTACTGGTTATCTCAGGCAGTATTTAGAAGAAGAATCTGCCTGCGTTTTCTATGATCTTAGCAGAAGTAACTAAGATCCATGGCTGTTCTCACATATTCTGAGGAGTGAGGTAACTTCAGAGAGGGAATGGCGTGCAGGTTTTCCTGCAATGAGGTATGTGCAGTTAATATTTTTCTAGGGATGGAATTTGCTAGAAAATGCTGCTGATACCAAACTAATGTAAGTAAAGCCTTAAATGCAGTGACAGCGACTGGTATCAGGCTTATTAATAGAGATGCATACTCTTATAAAAATGTAATATAAAACGTTTGCTGGCATGTTTAATCGTTTTTATATGTATTTGGTGATAAAACTTATTGGGGCCTAGTTTTTTTCCACATGGCTGGCTTGAATTTGGCCTAGAAACAGTTTCCTTAGGCTTTCCACTGTTGTAATGAGTGGGAGGGGCCTATTTTGCAGTTTTTTTGCACAGCAAAAATTACAGACACAGACATCCAGCTTCTTCCTGCATGATCCAGGACATCTCTGGAGGGCTCAAAAGTCTTCAAAGTCGTTTTTGAGGGAGGTAAAAAGCCACAGTAGAGCTGTGGCAGTTGTTGTGACTGGGAAAAAAAAACAAAAAAAACAAAACGTTTTTGTCTTATTATTTTTTGGGTATTAAGGGGTTAATCATCCATTTGCAAGTGGGTGCAATGCTCTGCTAACTTGTTACATACACTGTAAAAATTTCGTTAGTGTAACTGCCTTTTTTCACTGTTATTTCAAATTTTGACAAAATTTGTGTTTCTTAAAGGTGCAGTAACGTTTTTTATATTGCTTGTAAACTTGTTTAAAGTATTTTCCAAGCTTGCTAGTCTCATTGCTAGTCTGTTTAAACATGTCTGACACAGAGGAAACTACTTGTTCATTATGTTTGAAAGCCATGGTGGAGCCCCATAGGAGAATGTGTACTAAATGTATTGATTTCACCTTAAACAGTAAAGATCAGTCTTTAACTATAAAAGAAATATCACCAGAAGATTCTAACGAGGGGGAAGTTATGCCGACTAACTCTCCCCACGTGTCAGACCCTTCGCCTCCCGCTCAGGGGATGCACGCTAATATGGCGCCAATTACATCAGGGACGCCCATAGTGATTACCTTGCAGGACATCGCTGCAATCATGAATAATACCCTGTCATATGTATTATCCAGGTTGCCTGAATTAAGAGGCAAGCGCGATTGCTCTGGGGTTAGGAGAAATACAGAGCGCGCAGTTGCTGTAAGGGCCATGTCTGATACTGCGTCACAATATGCAGATCATGAGGACGGAGAGCTTCAGTCTGTGGGTGACATCTCTGATTCTTGGAATCCTGATTCAGAGATTTCTAATTTTAAATTTAAGCTTGAGAACCTTCGTGTGTTGCTTGGGGAGGTATTAGCTGCTCTGAATGACTGTAACACAGTTGCAGTACCAGAGAAATTGTGTAGGCTGGATAAATACTATGCGGTACCGGTGTGTACTGATGTTTTTCCTATACCTAAAAGGCTTACAGAAATTATTAGCAAGGAGTGGGATAGACCGGGTGTGCCTTTTTCCCCACCTCCTATATTTAGAAAAATGTTTCCAATAGACGCCACTACACGGGACTTATGGCAGACGGTCCCTAAGGTGGAGGGAGCAGTTTCTACTTTAGCAAAGCGTACTACTATCCCGGTTGAGGACAGTTGTGCTTTTTCAGATCCAATGGATAAAAAATTGGAGGGTTACCTTAAGAAAATGTTTATTCAACAAGGTTTTATTTTACAGCCCCTTGCATGCATTGCGTCTGTCACGGCCGCGGCGGCATTCTGGTTTGAGGCCCTGGAAGAGGCCATCCATACAGCTCCATTGACTGAAATTATTGACAAGCTTAGAACACTTAAGCTGGCTAACTCATTTGTTTCTGATGCCATTGTTCATTTGACTAAACTAACGGCTAAGAATTCTGGATTCGCCATCCAAGCGCGTAGGGCGCTATGGCTTAAATCCTGGTCAGCTGACGTGACTTCGAAGTCTAAATTACTCAACATTCCTTTCAAGGGGCAGACCTTATTCGGGCCTGGTTTGAAGGAAATTATTGCTGACATTACTGGAGGTAAGGGTCACACCCTTCCTCAGGACAGGGCCAAAGCAAAGGCCAAACAGTCTAATTTTCGTGCCTTTCGAAATTTCAAGGCAGGTGCACCATCAACTTCCTCCGCTTCAAAACAAGAGGGAACTTTTGCTCAATCTAAGCAGGCCTGGAAACCTAACCAGTCCTGGAACAAAGGCAAGCAGGCCAGAAAGCCTGCTGCTGCCTCTAAGACAGCATGAAGGAACGGCCCCCTATCCGGCGACGGATCTAGTAGGGGGCAGACTTTCTCTCTTCGCCCAGGCGTGGGCAAGAGATGTTCAGGATCCCTGGGCGTTGGAGATCATATCTCAGGGATATCTTCTGGACTTCAAAGCTTCCCCTCCACAAGGGAGATTTCATCTTTCAAGGCTATCTGCAAATCAGATAAAGAAAGAGAGGCATTCCTACGCTGTGTGCAAGACCTCCTAGTTATGGGAGTGATGCATCCAGTTCCGCGGACGGAACAAAGACAGGGTTTTTATTCGAATCTGTTTGTGGTTCCCAAAAAAGAGGGAACCTTCAGACCAATTTTAGATCTAAAGATCTTAAACAAATTCCTCAGAGTTCCATCTTTCAAAATGGAAACTATTCGAACCATCCTACTCATGATCCAAGAAGGTCAGTACATGACCACAGTGGACTTAAAGGATGACTACCTTCACATACCGATTCACAAAGATCATCATCGGTTTCTAAGGTTTGCCTTTCTAGACAGGCATTACCAATTTCTAGCTCTTCCCTTCGGGTTGGCTACAGCCCTGAGAATCTTTACAAAGGTTCTGGGCTCACTTCTGGCGGTTCTAAGACCGCGAGGCATAGCGGTGGCTCCGTGTCTAGACGACATCCTGATACAGGCGTCAAGCTTTCAAGTTGCCAAGTCTCATACAGACATAGTTCTGGCATTTCTGAGGTCGCACGGGTGGAAAGTGAACGAGGAAAAGAGTTCTCTATCCCCACTCACAAGAGTCTCCTTCTTTGGGACTCTTATAGATTCTGTAGAAATGAAAATTTACCTGACTGAGTCCAGGTTATCAAAACTTTTAAATGCTTGCCGTGTTCTTCACTCCATTCCGCGCCCTTCGGTAGCTCAGTGTATGGAGGTAATCGGCTTAATGGTAGCGGCAATGGACATAGTGCCATTTGCGCGCCTTCATCTCAGACCGCTGCAATTATGCATGCTGAGTCAGTGGAATGGGGATTACACAGATTTGTCCCCTCTGCTAAATCTGGATCAAGAGACCAGAGATTCTCTTCTCTGGTGGTTGTCTCGGGTACACCTGTCCAAGGGTATGACCTTTCGCAGGCCAGATTGGACAATTGTAACAACAGATGCCAGCCTTCTAGGTTGGGGTGCAGTCTGGAATTCCCTGAAGGCACAGGGATCGTGGACTCAGGAGGAGAAACTCCTTCCAATAAATATTCTGGAGTTAAGAGCGATATTCAATGCTCTTCTGGCTTGGCCTCAGTTAGCAACACTGAGGTTCATCAGATTTCAGTCGGACAACATCACGACTGTGGCTTACATCAACCATCAAGGGGGAACCAGGAGTTCCCTAGCGATGTTAGAAGTCTCAAATATAATTCGCTGGGCAGAGTACCACTCTTGCCACCTGTCAGCAATCCATATCCCAGGCGTGGAGAACTGGGAGGCGGATTTTCTAAGTCGTCAGACTTTCCATCCGGTGGAGTGGGAACTCCATCCGGAGGTGTTTGCTCAGTTGATTCATCATTGTGGCAAACCAGAGTTGGATCTCATGACGTCTCGCCAGAACGCCAAGCTTCCTTGTTACGGATCCAGGTCCAGGTACCCAGAAGCGACGCTGATAGATGCTCTAGCAGCGCCTTGGTTCTTCAACCTGGCTTATGTGTTTCCACCGTTTCCTCTGCTCCCTCGACTGATTGCCAAAATCAAACAGGAGAGAGCATCTGTGATTCTGATAGCACCTGCGTGGCCACGCAGGACTTGGTATGCAGACCTAGTGGACATGTCATCCTTTCCACCATGGACTCTGCCTCTAAAACAGGACCTTCTGATACAAGGTCCTTTCAATCATCCAAATCTAATTTCTCTGAGACTGACTGCATGGAGATTGAACGCTTGATTCTATCAAAGCGTGGCTTCTCCGAGTCAGTCATTGATACTTTAATACAGGCACGAAAGCCTGTTACCAGGAAAATCTACCACAAGATATGGAGTAAATATCTTTATTGGTGTGAATCCAAGAATTACTCATGGAGTAAGGTTAGGATTCCTAGAATATTGTCTTTTCTCCAAGAAGGCTTGGACAAAGGATTATCAGCTAGTTCCTTAAAGGGACAGATTTCTGCTCTGTCTATTCTTTTGCACAAGCGTCTGGCAGAGGTTCCAGATGTCCAGGCATTTTGCCAGGCTTTGGTTAGAATTAAGCCTGTGTTTAAACCTGTTGCTCCCCCGTGGAGCTTAAACTTGGTTCTTAAAGTTCTTCAAGGAGTTCCGTTGGAACCCCTTCATTCCATTGATATTAAACTTTTATCTTGGAAAGTTCTGTTTTTGATGGCTATTTCCTCGGCTCGGAGAGTCTCTGAGCTATCTGCCTTACAATGTGATTCTCCTTATCTGATTTTTCATGCAGATAAGGTAGTCCTGCGTACCAAACCTGGGTTTTTACCTAAGGTGGTTTCTAACAAGAATATCAATCAAGAGATTGTTGTTCCAGCATTGTGTCCTAATCCTCCTTCAAAGAAGGAACGTCTTTTACATAATCTGGACGTAGTCCGTGCCTTGAAGTTTTACTTACAAGCTACTAAAGATTTTCGTCAAACATCTACCCTGTTTGTCGTTTACTCTGGACAGAGGAGAGGTCAAAAAGCTTCGGCAACCTCTCTTTCCTTTTGGCTTCGGAGCATAATACGCCTAGCCTATGAGACTGCTGGACAGCAGCCCCCTGAAAGGATTACAGCTCATTCTACTAGAGCTGTGGCTTCCACCTGGGCCTTTAAAAATGAGGCCTCTGTTGAACAGATTTGCAAGGCCGCGACTTGGTCTTCGCTTCACACTTTTTCCAAATTTTACAAATTTGATACTTTTGCTTCTTCGGAGGCTGTTTTTGGGGGAGAGGTTCTTCAGGCAGTGGTTCCTTCCGCTTAATCCTGCCTTGTCCCTCCCATCATCCGTGTACTTTAGCTTTGGTATTGGTATCCCATAAGTAATGGATGATCCGTGGACTGGATACACTTAACAAGAGAAAACATAATTTATGCTTACCTGATAAATTTATTTCTCTTGTAGTGTATCCAGTCCACGGCCCGCCCTGTCCTTTTAAGGCAGGTCTAAATTTTAATTGAACTACAGCCACCACTGCACCTTATGGTTTCTCCTTTCTCTGTTTGTTTTCGGTCGAATGACTGGATATGACAGTTAGGGGAGGAGCTATATAGCAGCTCTGCTGTGGGTGATCCTCTTGCAACTTCCTGTTGGGAAGGAGAATATCCCACAAGTAATGGATGATCCGTGGACTGGATACACTACAAGAGAAATACATTTATCAGGTAAGCATAAATTATGTTTTCGTGTTAGCATATATTCTTTTTTAAAACAGATTCCCTTATTTTACTGTGTGTTGCACTCCTGTTCCAGCTCAGGGTGTGACCAGTAACTGGAGCATATTCATGTATGCCTGCTTTTTGTAATTCATCAGCTGTATCTTTATACTTGGGAGCATGGTTTTCATTGTCTATATAGCCCCTACAAGAAAGGAAATGTGTTACAAAATGGATTGTTCTTATGAAAGTGCATTTCTATTTTTACACTAGAATGTTCCTTTAAGAATTGGAATGTCCAAAATTTTTTAAAGCCACATAAGACTTTTGCCACTGCTGAACGATTTGAAAAGAATCCTATTGTTTCTGCTTTCCTTTAGCAGAGGATTCACTTCTAAATTACTAGTGTCATGTAAAGTATGGACATGGGCATTGATCCTAAATCTCTTTATATCCCCCCTGTTTCCAACCTGCAAAGTGTCCGTAATGCTAAAATAGATATTCCAGTACCTTAAATGGATATGAATGTCAAAATTAATTTTGCATGATTCAGATAACGTTTCATTTTAAGACACTTTTTACATTAATTTCTATTTTCAAATTTTCTTTGTAATTTTTGTATCCATTGTTGAAAAAGAATAAGCTGATTGGTGCCTGCACACATTTGTTTCTTTTAAATTGGCTAACTAGATGTGTTCAGCTTGCTGCCAGTAGTGCAATGCTGTTCCTTCAGCAAAGGATAACATGAGAATTAAGCAAGTTTGATAATAGAAGTAAATTGAAAAGTTGTTTAAAATTGCATGTTCTATCCAAATCATGAAATAATAAAATTTTGGTTTTCCCTGTCCCTTTTTAAACCATCCATTTAAAAAAAAAAAAAAAAAAAATAATAATAATAATTATTATTTTTTTTTTCCAATTTATGCTTTATACTGTTGTACAGGTTGAATTTACTATTGCGTCAACTTTACTTAAAATATTACAGATTAACGTTTGGGAAAACATAAGCAATATGGGGATTTAATGTTGGTTTAAAATTTGCATGAATGTTGCAATGCAAAGTGTTAAAAAGGCTGCATTTCCCTTTTTTAAAACTAGTATATTGGTGTACAGGCACTGATAGTTAGCTACTGATTGGTAGGTATGCTCCGTGCTACAGAGTATATGCAAGAGTAGCGCAGGAATAAGCAGAGAGATCTGCATCTCACGTGCATGTGGTTTTATATCTACAGTAATATGCTGTAGAATATACAATGCCTTGCAAAAGTATTTACCCCCCTTGGCATTTTTTGTGTTTTGTTGCCTCACAGCCTGGAATTAGAATGGATTGTTTGAGGATTTGCATCATTTAATTTACAGAACATGCCCACCACTTTGAAGATGGTTTTTTTTTTTTTTTTTTTTTATTGTGAAGCAAACAACAAATAGGACAAAAGAGCATAAAAAGTCAATATGCATAACTATTCACCCCCCTAAAGTCAATACTTTGTAGAGCCACCTTTTGCGGCAATCACACCTCCAAGTCGCTTTGGATAAGTCTCTATGAGCTTGCCACATCTTACCACTGGGATTTTTGCCCATTCCTCCTTGCAAAACTGCTCCAGCTCCTTCAAATTGGATGGTTTGTGCTTGTGAACTGCAATCTTTAAGTCTGACCACATTGATTGAGGTCTGGGCTTTGACTAGGCCATTCCAACACATGTTACATGTTTCCCTTTAAACCACTCAAGTGTTGCTTTAGCAGTGTGTTTGGGGTCATTGTCCTGCTGGAAGGTGAACCTCCGTCCTAGCCTCAAATCACGCACAGAGTAGTACAGGTTTTGCTCAAGAATCTCCTTGTATTTAGCACCATCCATCTTTCCCTCAACTCTGACCAGTTTCCCAGTCCCGGCTGCTGAAAAACATCCCCACTGCATGAAGCTGCCACCACCATGTTTCACTGTGGGGATGGTGTTCTTTGGGTGATTTGATGTGTTGGGTTTGCGCCAGACATAGCGTTTTCTTTGATGGACGAAAAGTTCAATTTTATTTTCATCAGAGCAGAGCACCTTCCTCCATACGTTTTGGGAGTCTCCCACATGCCTTTTCGCAAACTCAGAACGTGCCATTTTGTTTTTTGCTGAAAGTAATGGCTTTCTTCTGGCCACTCTGCCATAAAACCCATCTCTATGGAGCGTACGGCTTATTGTCGTCCTATGTACAGATACTCCAGTCTCTGCTGTGGAACTCTGCAGCTCCTCCAGGGTTACCCTAGGTCTCTGTGCTGCCTCTGATTAATGCCCTCCTTGCCCGGTTGGTGGGTGGCCGTCTCCTGGCAGGTTTGCTGTTGTGCCATGTTCTTTCCATTTGGTTTTGATAGATTTGATGGTGCTCCTGGGGATCATCAAAGGTTTGGATATTTTTTTTTTTTATAACCTAACCCTGACTTGCACTTCTCAACAACTTTGTTCCTTATTTGTTTGGAGAGTTCCTTGGTCTTCATGGCAGTGTTTGGTTAGTGGTGCCTCTTGCTTAGGTGTTGCAGCCTCTGGGGCCTTTAAAAAAGTTGTGTATATATAATGACAGATCATGTGACACTTAGATTGCACACAGGTGGATATAATTTCACTAATTTATGTGACTTCTGAAGGTAATTGGTTGCACCAGAGCTTTTTATGGGCTTCATAACAAAGGGGGTGAATACATACACACATGCCAATTTTCTGTTTTCTATTTCGAAAAATAGTTTTATGTATATATTTTTCGCATTTCACTTCACCAACTTAGACTATTGTGTTCTGATCCATCACATAAAATTCAGATTAATAAAACATTGAACTTAAGGCTGTAATGTAACAAAATATGTAAAAAGTCAAGGCATTGTAATATATCTTGCACAGAGGCGTGTGTGAATGCATATAATGACATCACACTTATTAAGGAAATGGCTGAGACAGGTATTTCCTTTACTAGGGGAGTTGGGGAAATGAATTTATTGAGCTCATATCTAAGCCCCATCCCACTTAAAGGGTCATGTTACCTTTTTTATTTTATTTTTTTAATAAACATTTGCTGTATTTGACCTAAAATGCCTGATTTTCAAGGGACTTAACTGTGATACATTTTATTAATACATATTATTTTTATTTTTTAATTTATTTATTTTTTTACTGGCAGTTGGACTGTGTCAGAAACCTACTGGCATACGTGTGTAAGATAACAATCCCAATATCTGTGTTCACTCAAAAGCATTTCTCGACTATCTCGAAATAAGTGGTTTCTTACTGTTCATTTCAAATGTGCTTTTATGTCTCTTAAAGGGACATAAAACCCACATTGCTTCGTAATTCAATTTTAATCAACTCTCCAATTTACTTATATTATCTAATTTCTTTATTTCTCTTGGTATCCTTTATTCAAAATTATGCCTAGGTAGGCTCAGGAGGTTGGAGCTAGCTGCTTATGGTGGTACCAAGAAAATTTACAATTAATAATTGGATGGATAGTTATTTACAAATATATACTCTTATCTGAAATGATTTTTTTTTTTTTTTTTTTTTTAAATTTTATTTCATGCTTAAAGCCTAAACCACTGTGCAGTATTCGTGTGTGTGTGTGTGTGTGTATATATATATATATATATATATTATGATAAAGGACGGCACTCACTGGTCTTTCCAAAGTGTAGTCTGAGGAAGGGGAGTGTGCCCCCGAAACGTCACTTTTTTTTTCTATTAAAGTAAACTTTGGAAAGACCAGTGAGTGCCGTCCTTCATCAGTTATATTCAACCGCTGTTACTGTGGTGAGAGTGCAACTTTACTTCTTGGTTATTCAGTTATCGCAAATGGCTTTTCCAAACTTTCCCCACGTTTGGCAAGATAGCTTTGATAAATTCATTATTTTGGCAACTAGTGGAATAAGTAAAAGCTGTAAAAAATTAGAGCCCAGAGAAGTGTGGTTGTCATGTGAAGTATTTGAAAGAAAATCTTTTGTAATAAAAAGTGACAAAAATGATATGAAGGTGATAACTTTCAATAAAAAACTTAAACTGTATTAGAGCCATGTTAACCAATGTTAGTTACTACTATATTAAAAGGATATAATATTCATAATTGAAATTTTAATGATTGTATTTCAGTTTTTTCTAGAAACATATTTGCTCTATTCTTTGCTGTTTTAGCAAAAATGCTTCTATAATGAACAATGTACAGTATCTCACAAAAGTGAGTAAACCCCTCACATTTTTGTAAATATTTTTATATCTTTTCATGTGACAACACTGAAGAAATGACACTTTGCTACAATGTAAAGTAGTGAGTGTACAGCCTGTATAACGGTGTAAATTGGCTGTCCCCTCAAAATAACTCAACACACAGCCATTAATGTTGGCAACAAAACCCCAAAGTGAAAATGTCCAAATTGGGCCCAATTAGCCATTTTCCCTCCCCAGTGTCATGTGACTCGTTAGTGTTACAAGGTCTCAGGAGTGAATGGGGAGCAGGTGTGTTAAATTTGTTGTTATCGCTCTTATATTCTCTCATACTGGTCACTGGAAGTAAAACATGGCACCTCATGGCAAATAACTCTCTGAGGATCTGAAAAAAAAAAGAATTGTTGCTCTACATAAAGATGGCCTAGGCTATAAGAAGATTGCCAAGACCTTGAAACTGAGCTGCAGCACGGTGGGCAAGACCATACAGCGGTTTCACAGGACAGGTTCCACTCAGAACAGGCCTCGCCATGGTCGACTAAAGAAGTTGAGTGCACGTGTTCAGCATCATATCTAGAGGTTGTATTTGGGGAAATAGATGTATTAGTGCTGCCAGCAATGATGCAGAGGTTGAAGGGGTGGGGGGTCAGCCTGTCAGTGCTCAGACCATACACTGCATCAAATTGGTCTGCATGACTGTCGTCCCAGAAGGAAGCCTCTTCTAAAGATGATGCACAAGAAAACCCGCAAACAGTTTGCTGAAGACAAGCAGACTAAGGACATAGATTACTGGAACCATGTCTTGTGGTCTGATGAGACCAAGGTAAACTTATTTGGTTCAGATGGTGTCAAGCGTGTGTGGCGGCAACCAGGTGAGGAGTACAAAGACCAAGTGTGTCTTGCCTATAATCAAGCATGGTGGTGGGAGTGTCATGGTCTGGGCCTGCATGAGTGCTGCCGGCACTGGGGAGCTACAGTTCATTGAGGGAACCATGAATGCCAACATGTACTGTGACATACTGAAGCAGAGTATGATCCCCTCCCTTTGGAGATTGGGCCGCAGGGCAGTATTCCAACATAACGACCCCAAACACACCTCCAAGACAACCTTGCTAAAGAAGCTGAGGGTAAAGGTCATGGACTGGCCAAGCATATCTCCAGACCTAAACCCTATTGAGTATCTGTGGGGCATCCTCAAACGGAAGGTGGGGGAGCGCATGGTCTCTAATATCTGAAGCTTTGGTGAAATCCATGCCCAAGAGGGTTAAGGCAGTGCTGGAAAATAATGGTAGCCACACAAAATATTGACACTTTGGGCCCAATTTGGACATTAGGGGTGTACTCACTTTCATTGCCGATGGTTTAGACATTAAAGGGACATGCCACCCACATTTTTTCTTTCATGATTTAGAAAGAGAATGCAATGTTAAACATCTTTCTAATTTACTTATATTATCTAATTTGTTTTATTCTCTTGATATTCTTTGATGAAAAGCATATCTAGATATGCTCACTAGCTGCTGATTGGTTGCTGCACATAGAAGCATCATGTGATTGGCTCACCATGTGCATTGCTTTTTCTTCAAATAAGGATATTTAAAAAATGAAGCAAAATAAATTATGGAAGTAAATTGGAATGTTGTTTAAATTTATATTCTCTATCTGAATCATGAAAGAAAGATTTTGGGTTTATTGGCCCTTTAATGGCTGTGTGTTGAGATATTTTGAGGGGACAGCAAATTTACACTGTTATACAGGCTGTACACTCACTACTTTACATTGTAACAAAGTGTAATTTCTTCAGTGTTGACACATGAAAAGATATAATAAAATATTTACAAAAATGTGAGGGGTGTACTCTCTTTTGTGAGATACTGTAACTATTGTAATTGTATTAGTTTTCTAGGGGAATATGTTCAGTGCAACTACATTCAAATGCTGCACCTACTTAGAGTCAGTGGTGGATTGTATGACTCACTGAGTCGTCTAGGGTGCGATACATACCACTACTGGCTCTCTGTCATGTATGTACTGTGCACTCACAGCCTATGTATATAGGCTGCTTGAACACAGCTTTTACTAAATGCATTGTTGCCAATTGCTGTAAGTATATTCCAAAATGCATCTATTAAACAGTAATGCAATATTGACAGTTATGATATATATATATTTTACAAACTAGTTTTAACTTTTTAGATTGCAGAGTGCTGTAGCAATTTGGCAGGAAGTGGCAGCCCACTGTCTCTTTCTGTAAGAAGTTGTTAATCTGTGCTGTGCACTTAAATAAGGAAGTGGTTAAATGCTCTTCAGTTCTCTGTATTACAAGGAAATAACCAGTCACTTCTCGACAACCTTCTTTAGCAATGAAGATGTTAATGTTTTTAGTTGTCTCATTGGTAGACCGCAAGGTTTTTGAGGAGCCACATACATTTTTGCGGTATCAAAACACTTGGGACTTGTGCTTTGTTGAGGAGCCACAAATGAAATAGCTTGAAAGAAGTGCAGTATTATATTTGTTTTTGTTATTTTTCACTAACAGGAATGGCTAACAAACACCTAGATTATTAGTTTTGCGCTAAACAGGGTGCAAAACGAACTCCAAAAAAGTTGCTTTATTTCACCCTCCATAGCGCTGCCATTACGAATTCCTGAAAAGCCTCCTTGTGCGTGCGATATGGTAGCGTTTAAAGGGACACTGAACACAAATTTTTTCTTTTGTGATTCAGATAGAGCATGCAATTTTAAGCAACTTTCTAATTTGCTCCTGTTATCAAATTTTCTTCATTCTCTTGGTATCTTTATTTGAAAAGCAAGAATGTAAGCTCCATACCGCACAAAATCCAAGGGCTGATTTGACACACTCATGCACGCTTTCCCCCATGGACATCAATGGGGAGAGAGTGTTAGAAAAAAATCTAACACCTGAAGTGTGGAATGAAAAATCTCCGTAACGCAACCCCATTGATGTCTATAGTGGGGAAAAAGTTACCCCAACTTTAATTAAAAATTACAATATAACTATATTTAAATAAATAAAAACTTAACTATGAAATAAAAATAAACCTAACATTAAACTATAAATTAACCTAACATTACTATTCTAATGAAATAAAAAAAAAATACCAATCAAAATATCTAAATTAAAAATTTGAAAAAAACCCAACACTACAAAAAATTTAATCTAAAATTACAAAAAAATAAACACTAAATTATGAAAAACAAAAAACACTAAGCTTACAAAAAATAATAAACAAAATTATGAAAAATAAAAACAATTACACCTAATCTAATAGCCCTATAAAAATAAAAACACTCCCCAGCCTACAATTAACTACCAATAGCCCTTAATAGGGCCCTTTGTAGGGCATTACCCGAAGTTAAACAGCTCTTTTATCTGTCAAAAAATACAAGTCCCCCCAACAGTAAAACCCACCACCCAGCCAAACCCCCCTCCCCCCAAAAAAAACTAAATGTAAAAAAAAAACCTAAGCTACCCATTGCCCCTAAATGGGCATTTGTATGGGTATTGCCCTTAAAAGGGCATTTAGCTCTCTTTCAAAAGCCCAAACCCTATTCTAAAAAAAAAAAAAAAAACACCCCAAAAAATTAAAAAAGTACCTTACACTAACCCCAGAATATCTACTCCACGGTTGTCCGGTCATCCAGGCGGCAAGAAGTCTTCATTCAGGCGGCGACATCTTCATCCATCACGGGGCGTTGTCTATCTTCATCCCGGCAGCGCAGAGCGTCCTCTTCATGTGGTCACCGCCATACACTGAAGCTTCAATGCATGTTAGCCTTTCAAAATGGCGTACCTTGCATTCCTATTGGTTGATTCTTCAAATTTAAATCGGGGAATAGGATGAGAGCTTCTAAAATCCTATTGGCTGTTCAAATCAGCAAATAGTATTTCAGTAGCTCTCATCCTATTGGCTGATTTTGAATTTGAAGAATCAAATCAGCCAATAGGAATGCAAGGTACGCCATTTTGAATTTGCTACCTTGCATTCAACTTCAGTGTACGGCGGGGACCGTATGAAGAGGACGCTCTGCATTGGATGTCTTCCCCGCGCCGCCGGGATGAAGATAGAAGACGCCCCCGCAAAGGATGAAGATCTCGCCGCCTGGATGAAGACTTCAGCAACCGTGAGTAGATATTCTGGGGTTAGTGTTTAGGTACTTTTATTTTTTTGGGGGGTGTTTTTTTTTTTTTGTTCTTTTCAGATTAGGTTTTGGGCTTTTGAAAAAGAGCTAAATGCCCTTTAAAGGGTAATGAAAAACAGCTGAATGCCCTTTTAAGGGCAATGCCCATACATTTAGGGGAAATGGGTAGCTTAGTTTTTTTTAGGGTTCATTTTTTTTTATTTTTTTGGGGTTGGTTGGATGGTGGGTTTTACTGTTCGGGGGTACTTTGTATTTTTATTTTTTTTACAGGTAAAAGAGCTGTTTAACTTAGGGCAATGCCCTACAAAAGGCCCTTTTAAGGGCTATTGATAGTTTATTGTAGGCTAGGGGGTGTTTTTATTTTGGGGGACTTTTTGTTTTTATAGGGCTATTGGATTAGGTGTAATTTTTGTTTTTATTTTTGATAATTTCTTTTATTTTTTGTAAGCTTAGTGTTTTTTATTTTTTGTAATTTTTAGATTTTTTTTAATTTTTTTTCATAGTGTTAGTTTTTTTTTTAAATTTGTAATTTAGATATTTTAATTTGGTAGTATTTTTTTATTTTTTTGAATAGTATGTTTAGGTTAATTTATAGTTTAATGTTAGATTACTTTTTATGTTGGGGAGCTGCGGAATAGGCGTTAATAATTGTTGTTAGTGTCGGTGATGTCAGGAGTGGCAGATTAGGGGTAATACATTTCATAGTTTGACAATGGTTATGTATGTGTCATTTGGAGAAGATGTTCTAAATACTGTGTCACACTGTCTTAATAGGATGGGATGGAAGTTAAAGGGGTATAAAAGATCAATAAAGAAGCGTTCTAGCCTTCTTTTATAATTGTAATGAACACAATATTCTGCACATTCCTTAGCTGAACATATCCGGAGATTGATGCCACCCCTGATTGGCTCAGTGGCTGTGTTTAGCGCTGGACCAGTATTACATTGCTGATCTGGAGGTGACATTAACTGTGTGTTTTTAAAAGGATAGTAAACACCAAAAATGTTATTGGTTAAAAAGATAGATAATCCCTTTATTTGCCATTCCCCAGTTTTGCATAACCTTCACTGTATAGAAATATACCTTTTACCTCTGTAATTACCTTGTATCTAAGCTTAGCTCAGATTTTTTGACAGACTTGCATTTCAGGCAATTAGTACTGACTCTTAAAGGGACATTCCAATCAAATGTAATTGCACATAGATGAATTACATCTTTGAACAGAAACATATTTGCAATATAAATGTATTGGCAAAAATGTTTCTAGTAAAAGTTATCACTATTTTAGTATTAACATGTTTCTCTGCACGTGCATTTGAAGCGTAGCTAAATATTCTCAGTGCACCAGCATTTTAAATACTGCAGCTGCTCAGAGCGCCAGTTGGGTTTGTATCATGTCACAAATTAACAGATTGAGTCATTAACAGATGGTACAAGCACCCTAAACTCTGAGTAAGTGCTGTGTTTAAAATGCTGGTGCATGGTGCATACTTAAATACACGTTTGAAACAGCTATAACTTTTATTTTAAGCATTTTTGCTAATACATGTATATTACAAAAATGCTTCTGTTCAAAACTGAAATGCATCCATGGAGATTCCAATTTTAGCTGGAATGTCCCTTTAAACAACTCCACGTGCATGAGCTCAATGTTATTTATATGATACACACAAACTAACGCCCTCTAGCTGTGAAAAACTGTCAAATGCATTTAAATAAGAGGCGTCTTTCAAGTGCTTAGAAATTATAATATGCGCCTATGTAGGTTTAACTTTCAACTAAGAATACCAAGAGAATAAAGCAGATTTAATGATAAAAGTAAATTAAAAAAGTTGTTTAAAATTGCATGTCCTATGTGAATCATGCAACTTTAATTTGTACTTTACTATCCCCTTAACCTCTCTGTGTTAAGTAAACACAGTTTTCTGAAAGCAATAGTGCTATAATAACATGCTTATTCTGTATGTTTTTATTTGATAAATAACCTTGTATGGCTGACTGATTCCATGATATTCTTGTTAGCTGCCTGCTACATTTAATATAAATGTCAACCGCAAGCATAATTTACAATATTTACATATTATATTGCAGAGATGTGTAAAATTTATATTAAAGGGTTCGGTTAAAAGGAGAGCTTACAATCTAAAATACATATTTAACCATAAGGAAAGGAGCAGATTATGTGCTAAATGACAGCCAGATGATTTGATTTTATTGACCAAATGCTGTTCTGAAGGTTTTTTTTTAAAAATTCCCATTTGAAAAGTTTTTGTTTTGGATTATATTTTGCAGAAGTAAAATTAGTTCTTTTCAGAGTTGGATTTATTTATCTGAAAGTTCCATACTCTAAGATCTGGATTTGCACAGGTATTAGTGTGTTGAACTTTCACAAGAAGAAATCTGGCTCTGAAAAGAGCCGAAAAGAGCCAAAAATAAGACTTTGGCAACTGCACTTTATTATTTTAGTTATAGTATAAAGTGCAGTTGCCAAAGTCTGTTTAAAAGTTTAAAGCCAGTAAGAATAGTTAGGAGCCAGACAGTGGTATTTGTTTATAGATATATGGAGATTAACCCAAAAACTTGGGAGCCAGGGATAGAATTGCTCCCTGGCTCCTGGGTTTGTCGAGCCCTTGGTTATACAGTTGCATTTTGTCAATTTTGCGTTTGTAAAATGGCAGTGTTCTCCACAGAATATTTTGCTAGTTGGGTGGTATCATTGATACTTTTTTTTTATATTAAAATATTTGTTTATAAATGCTTCTTAAGCTATACAAAGCAAAAATTGCATAATTTTATTGTTTAATGACAATTTGTACAACATTTTAGCTTCTTGTTGGCTTAAAGTTTAGCTGGGTGGTTCAGTAATATCAGCCGAGTTGTGTGCCCAATGATTATATGCACGTAGAAAATGAAAGGGACCGTAAACACAAGATTACAAGATTTTTATACAGTTGTGCAATAAATTAAAGTATTAGGTAAGGGGGGTGTTGTCATTGGATTAACATGTTATTTGCTGCAATTGTTTTTCAAAAGCTTAACTCTGCACTCTATTTGTTCTGTTTGAAGAAGCCAATCCGGGCTTGTTCTTGGAGTAGACACAGATGGCCAAGGACAATTTGTTAGCAAAATGGGCTTTGGTTTGTACTGTAGTTCTTAACAAATCATCTATGCTGAAGCAAATTAATAGGAGCGCAGCAGAATTTCACTGCTCTATACAAATAAATGATGATTATAATAGAAACATGTGTCAGAGATAGACTTGTGAAGGCTGCCGTGTGCACTTTTAGTTCTTTAAAATGGAAAGCTCAAAATTTTCAGAAAAAAAATAAATAAAAAAAATAAAGTGTGTGTATATATGTATGTATGTATGTATGTGTGTATATACATACATACATACATACATACATACATACATACATACATACATACATACATACATACATACATACATATATACACACTTTTTATTTTTTTTATTTATTTTTTTTCTGAAAATTTTGAGCTTTCCATTTTAAAGAACTAAAAGTGCACACGGCAGCCTTCACATATATATATATATATATATATATATATATATATATATATATATATATATATATATATATATATATATATATATATATATATATATATATTCAGCAGTGATGGATCCCCCCTTAGCGTCCAACTTCCCCCCCCCCCCCAAAAGAGCTCTCTAACCCTCCCCACGCTACCTATTTGCACCCATCTTGGGTACTGGCAGATGTCTGCTAGTACCCTGTTTGCCATATAATCAGTGTTTTATTTTCTTTTTTTTCTTTAAATGCAAATTTTTCTGTAGTGTAGCTGCCGCCCCTGTGTCCGCTCCCGGTGCCCCTGCACACACACGATCCCGCCCCCCCCTTGACGTATTTCCCCCAGCGATGGGCCGCCCACCCACCTCCCTGCAATGGCTTCCACCCACCAACGATCGGCACCATCGCTGGCCAATGCAGAGAGGGACACAGAGTGGGCCCTCTCTGCATCGGTGAGTAAAAAAGGTATTGCAGTGATGCCTCAATATCGAGGCATCACTGCAATACCTTGAAAGTTATCGCTTCCACCGCTTGAAACCCTAGAGGACGTGCCAGGCATGTTCTTGGTCACTAACTGATACCTCATGTAGGACTGCCTGGCACGTCCTTGGTCGTTAAGGGGTTAAGGACATCGATCTTGCTGTTTACACCAAGTCCCATCCCCACTCCAAACTGTCTCATTTTACAGATGTAAATATTCCAAAATCCAAACTATTCCGAAATCCAAACCTTTTCCAGTTCCAAGCAGTTTGGATAAAGGGTTTCCTACCTGTATTACTTTAAATTTGTAAAGGAAAACATATAATTTGTGTAAAGGGTCTTTCTCTTGCAAGATGTATCGAGTCCACGGATTCATCCAATACTTGTGGGATATTCTCCTTCCCAACAGGAAGTGGCAAAGAGCGCACCCACAGCAGAGCTGTCTATATAGCTCCTCCCCTAACTCCACCCCCAGTCATTCTCTTTGCCGGCTCTAAGCAATAAGAAAGGGTAAAGTGATTGTGGTGACAAAATGTTAGTTTATTTTAAGAGTTTATTTTAAATGGTACCTGTGTGTACTGTTTCTCTTGTAAGGTGTATCCAGTCCACAGATTCATCCATTACTTGTGGGATATTCTCCTTCCCAACAGGAAGCTGCAAGAGGATCACCCACAGCAGAGCTGTCTATATAGCTCCTCCCCTAACTGCCACCTCCAGTCATTCTCTTGCAGCTCTCGACAAGGGAAGCATCGAGAGATGTGGTGAATTAGTGTAGTTTATCTTCAATCCAAAAGTTTGTTATTTTTAAACGGTACCGGCGTTGTACTGTTTTTTACCTCAGGCAGAAATTAGAAGAAGAGTTTTGCCTGAGGTTTTTGATGATCTTAGCAGGTTGTAACTAAGGTCCACTGCTGTTCTCACACATAACTGACGAGTATGGGGAAACTTCAGCTGGGGGATCGGCCTGCAGAATTAACTGCCCTGAGGTATGTTCAGTATATTTTTTTTTAGAGAGATAAGAACTAGAAAATGCTGACAGTGCCTGATATATTTAAGGTAAGCCTGATTGCAGTGATTTAACAAACGACTGCCATCATGCTTGCAGTAAAGGGTAATATTCATATTACTTGCTATTATGGCTTAGTATGTAAAACATTTGCATAATATATAAAGAACGTTTTCTCTTGTTAAGTGTATTCAGTC
Source organism: Bombina bombina (assembly GCF_027579735.1). Classification (NCBI taxonomy): domain Eukaryota; kingdom Metazoa; phylum Chordata; class Amphibia; order Anura; family Bombinatoridae; genus Bombina; species Bombina bombina. Next base: position 1,530,500,333 of record NC_069499.1, on the reverse strand, counting down.
CATGGGTCATCCATTACTTATGGGATTATATCTCCTTCCCAACAGGAAGTTGCAAGAGGATCACCCAAGCAGAGCTGCTATATAGCTCCTCCCCTCACATGTCATATCCAGTCATTCTCTTGCAACTCAACTAGATAGGTCGTTGTGAGAGGTCTGTGGTGTTTTTTATACTTAGTTTATTTCTTCAATCAAAAGTTTGTTATTTTAAATGGCACCGGAGTGTGCTGTTTGTTCTCAGGCAGTATTTAGAAGAAGAATCTGCCTGCGTTTTCTATGATCTTAGCAGAAGTAACTAAGATCCACTGGCTGTTCTCGCACATTCTGAGGAGTGGGGTAACTTTCAGAAAGGGAATAGCATGTGGGGAATCCTGCAAACAAGGTATGTGCAGTAAATTATTTTTCTAAGGAATGGAATTGACTAAGAAAATACTGCTGATACCGATGTAATGTAAGTACAGCCTTAAATGCAGCAGCGACTGGTATCAGGCTGATGAATGTATGTACAATAAGTAATTTTCTAAGGAATGGAATTTGACTAAGAAAATACTGTTAATACTGAAGTATTGTATAAGCCTTAACTGCAGTAGAAGCGACTGGTAGCAGGCTTATTAATAACACTACCTAACTTTTAAAGTGTATGTTTAAAACGTTTACTGGCATGTTATTCGTTTTTTGTGAGGTACTTTGGTGATAAATCTTTTGGGGCATGATTTTCCACATGGCTGTTGTTTATTTCTGTATAGAAACGATTAACTGAGGTTTCCCACTGTTGTAATAGGAGTGGGAGGAGCCTATTTTAGCGCTTTTTTGCGCAGTAAAAATTCAGTTTCAGTCTTCCTGCTTCTTCCTCCTTGATCCAGGACGTCTCTAGAGAGCTCAAGGGTCTTCAAAAGTCATTTTGAGGGAGGTAATCAGTCACAGCAGACCTGTGACAGTGTGTTTGACAGTGATAAAAACGTTAATTGTTAAATTGATTATCCGTTTTTGGGTATTAAGGGGTTAATCATCCATTTGCTAGTGGGTGCAATACTTTTCTAACTTAATACATTTACTGTGAAAATTTGGTTGCTATAACTGATTTGGTTCATTGTTATTTCAACTGTGACGTTTTTTTGTGCTTCTTAAAGGCGCAGTAGCGTTTTTTATATTGCTTGTAAATTTATTTGAAAGGATTTTCCAAGCTTGCTAGTCTCATTGCGAGTCTGTTTAAACATGTCTGACACAGATGAATCTGTTTGTTCACTATGTTTGAAGGCCAATGTGGAGCCCCACAGAAATATGTGTACTAAATGTATTGATATCACTTTGAATAAAAGTCAATCTATATCTGTAAAGAAATTATCACCAGACAACGAGGGGGAAGTTATGCCGACTAACTCTTCTCACGTGTCAGTACCTTCGCCTCCCGCTCAGGAGGCGCGTGATATTGTGGCGCCAAGTGCATCAGAGAGGCCCATACAAATCACTTTGCAAGACATGGCTGCTGTTATGACAGAGGTATTATCTAAATTGCCTGAATTAAGAGGCAAGCGCGATAGCTCTGGGTTAAGGACAGAGCGCGCTGATGATGTGAGAGCCATGTCTGATACTGTGTCACAATTTGCAGAACATGAGGACGGAGAGCTTCATTCTGTGGGTGACTGATCTGATCCAGGGAGACCGGATTCAGAGATTTCTAATTTTAAATTTAAGCTTGAGAACCTCCGCGTATTGCTAGGGGAGGTATTAGCGGCTCTGAATGGTTGTAACACGGTTGCAATTCCAGAGAAAGTATGTAGGTTGGATAGATACTTTGCGGTACCGGTGTGTACTGACGTTTTTCCTATACCTAAAAGGCTTACAGAAATTATTAGCAAGGAGTGGGATAGACACGGTGTGCCCTTTTCCCCACCTCTGATATTTAGAAAAATGTTCCCAATAGACGCCACCACACGAGACTTATGGCAGACGGTCCCTAAGGTGGAGGGAGCAGTTTCTACTTTAGCTAAGCGTACCACTATCCCGGTGGAGGATAGTTGTGCTTTTTCGGATCCAATGGATAAAAAATTAGATTACCTTAAGAAAATGTTTGTTCAACAAGGTTTTATCTTACAGCCCCTTGCATGCATTGCGCCTGTCACTGCTGCTGCTGCGGCATTCTGGTTTGAGTCTCTGGAAGAGGCCATTCGCACAGCTCCATTGGATGAGATTATGGCCAAGTTTAAAGCACTTAAGCTAGCTAATGCATTTGTTTTTGATGCTGTTGCAGAGCGCTATGGCTTAAATCCTGGTCAGCTGACGTGACTTCTAAATCTAAATTGCTTAATATTCCTTTCAAAGAGCAGACTTTATTCGGGCCTGGCTTGAAAGAAATTATTGCTGACATTACTGGGGGTAAGGGTCATACTCTTCCTCAGGACAGGGCCAAGTCAAAGGCCAAACAGTCTAATTTTCGTGCCTTTCATAACTTCAAGGCAGGAGCAGCATTAACTTCCTCCGCTCCAAAACAGGAAGGACCTGTTGCTCTTTATAGACAGGGCTGGAAAACTAACCAGTCCTGGAACAAGGGCAAGCAGGCCAGAAAGCCTTCTTCTGCCCCTAAGACAGCATGAAGAGAGGGCCCCCTATCTGGAAACGGATCTAGTGGGGGGCAAACTATCTCTCTTCGCCCAGGCTTGGGCAAGAGATGTCCAGGATCCCTGGGCGTTGGAGATCATATCTCAGGGATATCTTCTGGACTTCAAAGCATCTCCTCCACAAGGGAGATTTCATCTTTCAAGGTTATCAGCAAACCAAATAAAGAAAGAGGCATTTCTACGCTGTGTGCAAGACCTCTTAGTAATGGGGGTGATCCACCCAGTTCCGCGGACGGAACAAGGGCAAGGGTTTTACTCGAATCTGTTTGTGGTTCCCAAGAAAGAGGGAACCTTCAGGCCAATCTTGGACCTAAAAATCTTAAACAAATTCCTAAGAGTTCCATCATTCAAAATGGAAACTATTCGAACCATCCTACCCATGATCCAAGAGGGTCAATACATGACCACGGTAGACTTAAAGGATGCCTACCTTCATATACCGATTCACAAAGATCATTATCGGTACCTAAGATTGGCCTTTCTAGACAGGCATTACCAGTTTGTAGCTCTTCCCTTCGGGTTGGCTACGGCCCAGAGAATCTTTACAAAGGTTCTGGGCTCACTTCTGGCGGTTCTAAGACCGCGAGGCATAGCGGTGGCTCCGTATCTAGACGACATCCTGATACAGGCGTCAAGCTTTCAAATGGCCAAGTCTCATACAGAGATAGTTCTGGCATTTCTGAGGTGGCATGGGTGGAAAGTGAACGTGGAAAAGAGTTCTCTATCACCACTCACAAGAGTCTCCTTTCTACGGACTCTTATAGATTCTGTAGAGATGAAAATTTACCTGACGGAGTCCAGGTTATCAAAGCTTCTAAATGCTTGCCGTGTCCTTTATTCCATTCCACGCCCGTCAGTGGCTCAGTGCATGGAAGTAATCGGCTTAATGGTAGCAGCAATGGACTTAGTGCCATTTGCGCGCCTGCATCTCAGACCGCTGCAATTATGCATGCTAAGTCAGTGGAATGGGGAATTATTCAGATTTGTCCCCTCTGCTAAGTCTGGACCAAGAGTCCAGAGATTCTCTTCTCTGGTGGCTTTCTCGGGTCCATCTGGCCAAGGGTATGACCTTTCGCAGGCCAGATTGGACGATTGTAACAACAGATACCAGCCTTCTAGGTTGGGGCGCAGTCTGGAACTCCCTGAAGGCTCAGGGATTATGGACTCAGGAGGAGAAACTCCTCCCAATAAATATTCTGGAGTTGAGAGCAATACTCAATGCTCTTCTAGCTTGGCCTCAGTTAGCAACACTGAGGTTCATCAGATTTCAGTCGGACAACATCACGACTGTGGCTTACATCAACCATCAAGGGGGAACCAGGAGTTTCCTAGCAATGTTGGAAGTCTCAAAGATAATTCGCTGGGCAGAGTCTCACTCTTGCCATCTGTCAGCGATCTACATCCCAGGCGTGGAGAACTGGGAGGCGGATTTTCTAAGTCGCCAGACTTTTCATCCGGGGGAGTGGGAACTTCACCCGGAGGTCTTCACTCAACTGATTCATCGTTGGGGCAAACCAGATCTGGATCTCATGGCGTCTCGCCAGAACGCCAAGCTTCCTTGTTACGGATCCAGGCCCAGGGACCCGGGAGCGGTGCTGATAGATGCTCTGACAGCCCCTTGGGTCTTCAACATGGCTTATGTGTTTCCACCATTTCCGATGCTTCCTCGACTGATTGCCAAGATCAAACAGGAGAGAGCATCGGTGATTCTGATAGCGCCTGCGTGGCCACGCAGGACCTGGTATGCAGACCTAGTGGACATGTCGTCCTGTCCACCATGGTCTCTGCCTCTGAGGCAGGACCTTCTAATTCAGGGTCCTTTCAATCATCCAAATCTAATTTCTCTGAGGCTGACTGCATGGAGATTGAACGCTTGATTCTATCAAAGCGTGGCTTCTCGGAGTCGGTTATTGATACCTTAATACAGGCTCGGAAACCTGTTACCAGAAAAATTTACCATAAGATATGGCGTAAATATTTATACTGGTGCGAATCCAAGAGTTACTCATGGAGTAAGGTTAGGATTCCTAGGATATTGTCTTTTCTACAAGAGGGTTTAGAAAAGGGCTTATCTGCTAGTTCGTTAAAGGGACAGATTTCTGCTCTGTCTATTCTTCTACACAAACGTCTGGCAGAGGTTCCAGACGTTCAGGCTTTTTGTCAGGCTTTGGCTAGGATTAAGCCTGTGTTTAATACTGTTGCTCCGCCGTGGAGTTTAAACTTAGTTCTTAAAGTTCTTCAAGGTGTTCCGTTTGAACCCCTTCATTCCATTGATATTAAGCTGTTATCTTGGAAAGTTCTGTTTTTGATGGCTATTTCCTCGGCTCGAAGAGTCTCTGAGTTATCTGCCTTACATTGTGATTCTCCTTATCTGATTTTCCATTCAGACAAGGTAGTTCTGCGTTCTAAACCTGGGTTCTTACCTAAGGTAGTTTCTAACAGGAATATCAATCAAGAGATTGTTGTTCCATCACTGTGTCCTAACCCTTCTTCAAAGAAGGAACGACTCTTGCATAATCTGGACGTAGTCCGTGCCCTGAAGTTCTATTTGCAGGCAACTAAAGATTTTCGTCAAACTTCTTCCCTGTTTGTCGTTTACTCTGGACAGAGGAGAGGTCAAAAAGCTTCGGCTACCTCTCTCTCCTTTTGACTTCGTAGCATAATACGCTTAGCCTATGAGACTGCTGGACAGCAGCCTCCTGAAAAAATTACAGCTCATTCCACTAGAGCTGTGGCTTCCACCTGGGCCTTTAAGAATGAGGCCTCTGTTGAACAGATTTGCAAGGCTGCAACTTGGTCTTCACTTCACACTTTTTCAAAATTTTACAAATTTGACACTTTTGCTTCTTCGGAGGCTGTTTTTGGCAGAAAGGTTCTACAGGCAGTGGTTCCTTCCGTTTAAAGTTCCTGCCTTGTCCCTCCCATCATCCGTGTACTTTAGCTTTGGTATTGGTATCCCATAAGTAATGGATGACCCGTGGACTGAACACACTTAACAAGAGAAAACATAATTTATGCTTACCTGATAAATTTATTTCTCTTGTAGTGTATTCAGTCCACGGCCCGCCCTGCCTTTTAAGGCAGATCTAAATTTTAATTCAAACTACAGTCACCACTGCACCCTATGGTTTCTCCTTTCTTGTCTTGTTTCGGTCGAATGACTGGATATGACATGTGAGGGGAGGAGCTATATAGCAGCTCTGCTTGGGTGATCCTCTTGCAACTTCCTGTTGGGAAGGAGATATAATCCCATAAGTAATGGATGACCCGTGGACTGAATACACTACAAGAGAAATAAATTTATCAGGTAAGCATAAATTATGTTTTTTTACTGAGGGTGATAAATCTTTATTTGGGGCCTAGATTTCTCCTAGGAGTAGTTGTTTATGGCCCTTTCACTTTGAGTGCATGGTGGGAGGGGCCTATTTTCGCGCTGTAATTGCGCGTCGTTTTATGGGCAGGTAGGAGCCACAGTAGAGCTGTGGCAGTTTGCTTGTGACTGTTTATAACGGTTTTACCGTTTTTCTGCTTCGTTTTTGAGCCTGAGGGGTTAATCATCCATTTGCAAGTGGGTGCAATGCTGTTTTAGTCTATTATACACACTGTAAAAATTTCATAGAGTTTACTGCTTTTTTTTCCCACTGTTTTGCAGTTTATGTGATTGTTTTTTTCCCCTTAAAAGCACAGTACCGTTTTTTATGTTCTGCTTTTTCACATTAATTAAAGTGTTTTCCAAGCTTGCTGGTCTCATTACTAGTCTGTTAAACATGTCTGACATAGAGGAAACTCCTTGTTCATTATGTTTAGAAGCCATTGTGGAACCCCCTCTTAGAATGCGTACCAAATGTACTGATCTTACTATAAGTTATAAAGACCATATTCTGGCTTTAAAAGGGGGAAGTTATGCCGACTAACTCTCCCCACGTGTCAGAGCCTATAGAAACATAGAAACATAGATATTGACGGCAGATAAGAGCCATAGGCCCAGCAAGTCTGCCCGACCTTACCTAACAGTATAAACTTATCTAGTTCGTAGGATAGCCCTATGCTTGTCCCATGCATTTTTAAAGTCCCCCACAGTGTTTGTTGCTACTACCTCTTGAGGAAGTTTATTCCATAAATCAATCACTCTTTCTGTAAAGAAGTGCTTCCTCAAATTACTCCTGAATCTACTACCCTTTAGCTTGAGCTCATGACCCCTTGTTATTGAATTTTCCATTTTATGTAAAATACCCACAGCCTCAGTTTTACTAAACCCTTTAATGTACTTGAAAGTTGCTATCATATCACCTCTTTCCCTTCTCTCCTCTAAGCTATACATATTTAGGTCATTGAGCCTGTCCTGGTAAGTTTTTTTTATTTTTTAGACCATGTACCATTTTGGTAGCCCTCCTTTGCACAGATTCAAGTTTGTTAATATCCTTCTGAAGATATGGCCTCCAGAACTGCACACAATACTCAAGATGAGGCCTAACTAATGATCTATAAAGTGGCATAAGAACCTTACTATTTCTGCTGCAAATACCTCTACCAATACATCCAAGCATTCTGCTAGCCTTACTCGCTGCATTACTACATTGTTTACTTAGTTTTAAATCATCTGAAATAATAATTCCCAAGTCCTGTTCCTCGTCTGTAACAGTCAGTAAAGTGTCATTGAGTCTGTAATTAACATTTGGATTTTTCTTCCCTAAATGCATTATTTTACACTTTGCTGTGTTAAACTTTAGATCCCAGTCGTTTGTCCAATCCACTAAATTTACAAGAGGGAAGTTATGCCGACTAACTCTCCCCACGTGTCAGAACCTATAACTCCCGCTCAAGGGACGCCAAGTACATCTAGCGCGCCCATTGTGTATACTTTACAAGACATGGCGGCAGTTATGAATCATACCCTCACAGAAGTATTGTCCAAACTGCCAGGATTACAAGGAAAGTGAGACAGCTCTGGGGCTAGAACAAATACAGAGCTCTCTGACGCTTTAGTAGCTATGTCTGATATACCCTCACAATGTGCAGAAGCCGAATCAGGAGAGCTTCTATCTGTGGGTGGTTTTTCTGACTCAGGGAAGACACTTCAACCTGATTCTGATATGTCTACATTTAAATGTAAGCTTGAACACCTCCGCATGTTGCTCAGGGAGGTTTTAGCAACTCTGGATGACTGTGACACCATTGTAGTCCCAGAGAAATTGTGTAAATTGGATAAATACTATGCAGTGCCTGTTTACACTGATGTTTTTCCAAAACCTAAGAGATTTTCAGAAATAATTACTAAGGAATGGGATAGACCAGGTGTACTGTTCTCTCCCCCTCCTGTTTTTTAAAAGATGTTTCCTATAGATGCCGCTACACGGGACTTGTGGCAAACGGTCCCTAAGGTGGAGGGAACAGTCTCTACCCTAGCGAAGCGTACAACTATCCCTGTCGAGGACAGTTGTGCTTTTCTAGATCCAATGGACAAAAAATTAGAGGTTTACCTTAAGAAAATTTTTACTCAACAAGGTTTTATTCTACAGCCCCTTGTATGCATTGCCCCTGTCACTGCTGCTGCGGCCTTCTCGTTTGAGTCTCTAGAAGAGGCTCTACAGGTAGAAACCCCATTGGATGATATCCTTGACAAGCTTAAAGCTCTTAAGCTAGCCAATTCATTTGTTTTCTGACGCCGTTGTTCATTTAACCAAGCTAACGGCTAAAAATTCAGGTTTTGCTATTCAGGCGCGTAGGGCGCTATGGCTTAAATCCTGGTCAGCTGACGTTACTTCAAAGTCTAAGCTTCTCAACATTCCCTTCAAGGGGCAGACCCTATTCGGGCCTGGACTGAAGGAGATTATTTCCAATATTACTGGAGGAAAAGGTCACGCCCTATTGGATAGGTCCAATAAATTAAGGACCAAACAGACTAATTTTCGTTCCTTTCGAAACTTCAAGAGTGGCGCAGCTTCAACTTCCTCTAATACAAAACAAGAGGGAAATTTTGCCCAGTCCAAGCCGGTCTGGAGACCTAACCAGGCTTGGAACAAAGGAAAGCAGGCCAAAAAACCTGCTGCTGCCTCTAAGACAGCATGAAAGATCAGCCCCCGATCCGGAAACGGATCTAGTAGGGGGCAGACTTTCTCTCTTCGCCCAGGCTTGGGCAATAGATGTTCACGATTCCTGGGCTTTAGACATTGTGTCCCAGGGATATATTCTGGACTTCAAAGACTCCCCCCCCCCAATGGGGAGATTTCACATTTCACAGTTGTCTGCAAACCAGACAAAAAGAGAGGAGTTCTTATGCTGTGTAGAAGACCTACATACCATGGGAGGGATTCACCCGGTTCCAAGACCGGAACAGGGGCAAGGGTTTTACTCCAACCTGTTTGTGGTTCCCAAAAAAGAAGGAACTTTCAGACCAATCTCGGATCTCAAGATCCTAAACAAATTCCTCAGAGTCCCGTCTTTCAAAATGGAGACTATCCGGACTATTCTGCCACTGATCCAGGAGGGTCAATATATGACCACCGTGGACCTAAAGGATGCGTATCTGCACATCCCTATCCACAGAGATCATCACGATTCCTCAGGTTCGCCTTTCTGGTCAGACATTACCAGTTCGTGACCCTTCCCTTCGGGTTGGCCACGGCTCCCAGAATTTTCACAAAAGTGCTATTGTCCCTTCTGGCGGTTCTAAGGCCGCGGGGAATAGCAGTGGCGCCTTATCTAGACGACATCTTAATTCAGGCGTCAACTTTCCAACTAGCCAAGTCTCACGCGGACATAGTGTTGGCTTTTCTAAGGTCTCATGGGTGGAAGGTGAACATAAAAAAGAGTTCTCTCTTCCCTCTCACAAGAGTTTTTCCTTCCTAGGAACTCTGATAGACTCGGTAGAATGAAAATATTTCTGACTGAGGTCAGGAAATTAAAACTCGTAAACGCCTACCAAGCTCTTCATTCCATTCCGCGGCCGTCAGTGTATGGAGGTAATCGGACTTATGGTAGCGGCAATGGACATAGTTCCATTTGCTCGCTTACACCTCAGACCACTGCAGCTATGCATGCTCGAACAGTGGAATGGGGATTATGCAGATTTATCTCCTCAGATAGATCTGGATCAGGAGACCAGAGATTCTCTTCTCTGGTGGTTAACACAGGTTCACCTGTCTCGGGGAATGTGTTTCCGCAGACCAGAGTGGATCATAGTTACGACAGATGCCAGCCTGCTGAACTGGGGTGCAGTCTGGAACTCCCTGAAAGCTCAGGGGCTATCGTCTCAGGAGGAGACTCTCCTCCCGATAAACATTCTGGAACTGAGAGCGATATTCAATGCGCTTCAGGCGTGGCCGCAACTGGCTGCGGCTAAATTAATCAGATTTCAGTCGGACAACATCACGAATGTAGCTTATATCAATCATCAAGGGGGAACAGAGTTCTCTAGTGATAATAGAGGTTTCCAAAATAATCCGATGGGCAGAGACTCACTCTTGCCATCTTTCAGCAATCCATATCCCAGGAGTAGACAACTGGGAGGCGGATTTCCTAAGTCGACAGACTTTTCATCCGGGGGAGTGGGAACTCCATCCGGAGGTGTTTGTCCAACTGATTCAACAATGGGGCACTCCAGAATTGGATCTGATGGCGTCTCGTCAGAACACCAAACTTCCTTGTTACGGGTCCAGGTCAAGGGATCCCAAGGCATTACTGATAGATGCTCTAGCAGTACCCTGGTCCTTCAACCTGGCCTATGTGTTTCCACCATTCCCTCTCCTTCCTTGTCTGATTGCCAGAATCAAGCAGGAGAGAGCTTCAGTGATTCTGATAGCACCTGCGTGGCCACGCAGGACGTGGTATGCAGACCTGGTGGACACGTCATCCGTCCCACCATGAACTCTGCCGCTGAGGCAGGACCTTCTTATTCAAGGTCTATTCAAGCATCCAAACCTGCTTTCTCTGTGTCTGACTGCTTGGAGATTGAACGCTTGATTTTAGCAAAGCGTGGTTTCTCTGAATCAGTCATTGATACCTTGATTCAGGCTCGAAAGCCTGTCACCAGAAAAATCTATCATAAGATATGGCATAAATATCTTTACTGGTGATTCCAAGGGTTACTCATGGAGTAAGATCAGGATTACTAGGCTATTATCTTTTCAGAAAGAAGGATTGGAGAAGGGATTATCAGCCAGTTCCTTAAAGGGACAAATATCTGCTTTGTCTATCCTTTTACACAAGCGTCTGACGGATGTTCCAGACGTTCAGGCGTTTTGTCAGGCTTTAGTTAGAATCAAGCCTGTGTTTAAATCTGTTGCTCTGCCATAAAGTTTAAATTTGGTTCTTAAAGTTCTTCAAGGGGTTCTGTTTGAACCTATGCATTCCATAGATATTAAACTATTATCTTGGAAAGTTCTGTTTTTAGTAGCTATCTCTTCGGCTCGAAGAGTTTCTGAGTTATCTGCTTTACAGTGTGACTCCCCTTATCTTGTTTTCCATGCGGTTAAGGTGGTTTCGCGTACCAAACCTGGATTTCTTCCTAAGGTTGTTTCTAATAGGAATATCAATCAGGAAATTGTTGTTCCTTCTCTGTGTCCTAATCCTTCTTCCAAGAAGGAACGTCTGTTGCACAACCTACATGTGGTTCGTGCTTTAAAGTTCTACTTACAAGATACCAAAGATTTCCGTCACACATCTTCATTGTTTGTTGTCTATTCTAGAAAGCGCAGAGGTCAAAAGGCTACGGCAACCTCTTTCTTTTTGGCTGGAAAGCATCATCCGTTTGGCTTATGAGACTGCTGGCCAGCAGCCTCCTGAAAGGATTACAGCTCACTCTACTAGAGCGGTGGCTTCCACATGAGCTTTTAAAAATGAGGCTTCTGTTGAACAGATTTGTAAGGCGGCGACTTGGTCTTCGCTTCATACTTTTTCCAAATTTTACAAATTTGATACTTTTGCTTCTTCAGAGGATATTTTTGGGAGAAAGGTGCAACAAGCAGTGGTGACTTCCGTTTAGGTACCTGTCTTGTCCCTCCCTTCATCCGTGTCCTAAAGCTTTGGTATTGGTATCCCACAAGTATTGGATGAATCCGTGGACTCGATACATCTTGCAAGAGAAAACAAAATTTATGCTTACGTGATAAATTTCTTTCTCTTGCGATGTATCGAGTCCACGGCCCGCCCTGTCTATTTAAGACGAGTAGTATTTTTTATTAAAAACTTCAGTCACCTCTGCACCCTATAGTTTCTCCTTTTTCTTCCTAGCCTTCGGTCGAATGACTGGGGGGTGGAGTTGGGGGAGGAGCTATATAGACAGCTCTGCTGTGGGTGCTCTCTTTGCCAATTCCTGTTGGGAAGGAGAATATCCCACAAGTATTGGATGAATCCGGGGACTCGATACATCGCAAGAGAAATTTATCAGCTAAGCATAAATTTTGTTTTACATCAAATTTAGAGGATCCTAATAAAATATACTAACAAATTTAACTTTGTATGCTAGGCATAACAATATTATAAGTAAATCGATCCTAGAAGCATTGAACCCTGACTTTCTGGTTATTCCGGTATTCCATTATCTCCCCAAAGTTTATAAAATCCTCTATTCCCCCTGGTAGACCCATAGTGGCGGGTATAGATTCCCTCAATGAGTCCCTTTCACAGTTAGTGGATTCTTTTCTTCAAAATATGGTTAAAGATTTATCAAGCTATATACAAGATACAACACATCTAATAGGAAAATTAGAACAAATGGTTTGGGAACCAACATATAGGTTTATAGTAGTGGATGTTTCAGCACTATACGCGTCTATACAGCATACAGCATAGGTATGACAGCAGTTGAATATTTTCTAAACTTACAAACTAATTTTGAACCAGTAACAAAAATATTTTTAATGAGGGCAATTGAATATTTAACTCATAATTTTTTTAAATTTGAGAATGATTTCTATCTCCAGAAGCGTGGGACAGCAATGGGGGCTAAAATTGCCCCCTTGGACGCCAACCTGTTCATGGGTTAGTGGGAGCTGTCCCACGTTTTTGGAGATAGAAATCCATTTAGGAAACATCAAATTCATTTTCATCGCTATATTGATTATTTACTTTTTGTGTTTAATGGATGCGAGGAGGAAGCTAATAACTTTTGTCAATATTTAAATCAGAATAACTGTGCCATAAATTTTACCAGTGAACAGAGTAACAAAAGTGTGAATTTCTTAGATTTAACTATATCAGTTGATAAGAGAGAGCAAAAAATGAACACGGTTAGGTACAGAAAGCCTACAGCTGGACATACAATCCTGCAATACAACTCATGCCATCCTAGGCAAGTAGTAAAAAAAAATACCAAAAGGAGAGCTAATCAGGATAAAAATAAACTGTACTAATGAACAGGATTATCAAAGACAAGCACAGGAAACAATGACTAGATTAAAAGATTGAGGGTACACACAGAAGGTTTTGGAACAAGGAAAAAATAGTTGATGATCTAACTAGAAGGGACCTATTAAAGTACAAAAATAAAGATAGGAGTAATAAAAGTGGCCAATTGAATACATGTAAACCTAAGTTTATAACAGCATATAGCTTAGAGTTTCATAAAATCTGTAACGTAGTGCAGGAATCATTACCCATATTATATTTGGATCCAATATTGAAAGACATCATACAAGGGGGGGGGGGGGTGATTTCATCCCCCAAAAAGGAAAAACTTTAGCCAATTACTTGTCTCCATCAGATCTGAAGCCTAAACAGTACAAGTGTTGGCTACAGAAGAAGAATGGATGCTACAAGTGTAGGAGACCGATATGCAAGACTTGTGGATTTGTGACTGAAGGTGACAAATTTTAAGTCAACTGTAGCACAGAAGGAATATAAAATGTAATTCCTTAATTAATTGTGCTACGACACATGTGGTCTATTTTACCTGTAATATTTGTTTCATGCAATATACAGGTAAGACTAAAAGACCACTAAAGGATAGATTTCTGGAACATCTTCGTTCAATAGAGGATCCAGAATCGGTTACCCCAATTGCTAGACACTTAAAACCTTTACATAATTTGGATACAACAGCATTAACAATACAAGGTATAGATTTTGTGCATTATGGAGAAGAGGAGGTAATAGAAAGATGACTCTTAACAAAAGAGAGATTTATTGGATGTTTTCTCTTGAAACTAGTCATCCACAGGGGATAAATATGAGAAGGGACTTAGATCTTTTTGTCTGAGTAGGAAATTCTATTGAATATAGAAAGAGGCTCGATATATTATTTACAAATTCTGTGAGAATAAGGATGATTAAATAGATACTTAGTAGTAAATAAATAGTATAATATACAGATATTGGTGGTTCATTCATACAGGTTTGTGCTAGTACAGGTAGCCCTCAGTTTACGCCGGGGTTCGGTTCCAGAAGGAATGGTTGTAAATCGAAACCGTTGTAAATTGAAACCCAGTTTATAATGCAAATCAATGGGAAGTGAGGGAGTTAGGTTCCAGGCCCCTCTCAAAATTGACATAAGTAACAACTAATACATTATTTTTAAAGCTTTGAAATGAAGACTTGCGAAACAGCATTATTAACCTAATAATATAGATTGTATCATCATCAAACTGTTTAATGAACAAAAACTTTTGCTAAACCGCACCTAATAAAATTATCACACAAACACAGACTGTATCGTCATCAATCTAAGTTTAATGAACAAAAACAAAATAATCACACAAAACACTATCATCATCAAACTAAGTTTAATGAAGAAAAACGTTTTTTTACTTGCATTTTTCTGCAGCTAAGGGAAGTGGCTGCTAGATCTTGTTCCTTTTAAAAACGGCTCCATTGCTCAAGTCTGGTTATACACTGATAAATTTCAGCCTGCCTGTGTTTAATCACACAACAGACTGTATCATCATCAAACTAAGTTTAATGAACAAAAACGTTTTTTACTTGCCTTTTTCTGCAAACAGTTCTCTGCATTGAGTCTGCATCTAAGGGAAGTGGCTGCTAGATCTTGTTCCTTTGAAAGCTGATCCATTAATCACGTCTGGCTTGCTTTTCTTTGCATGTGTTTGCTGCAACACAAGCGGACAGCTCCACCTACTGGCTATTTTAATGTATGCATGTGCTAATGCTTTCAATAGCAGTCAATGCTTTTCAATAGCAGTCACATGACTGAAAAAAAGGGCGTTATTCTGAAACGGCGCAAATTGAACCGTCATAAACCGAGGGCCACCTGTAATGTTCTAGGAATATTGTAACAATATATTTAGTTCAGTCCCTAAAAAGATACATATAGAAATTCTTAAAATTGTCTTGTTTTTCTGAGGTTGTGTATTCAGGAATAACCAAATGCTTTGCTTTGTTTTTCTCAGCAATTATGTTTATTATCATATAGGATGTACATTTTTTGAACTTAGCATTAATATAAGACAGTCACTTTCCTTGGTCTCTTATGTTTTCTAAGATGATTAATTTAAATTTTCACATATGTAGGTGGTATCCCTTTAATTATTGGTTTGCTTTAAATAGATGACATGCAGGTACACAGGTGAGCAGTGACCAAGTGCGCAAGCGCACGAAACGCGTATGCTACGCTGAGTTACCTGCATATCATCCTGGAATTTTATGGACAGTCCTTCATGACCTATGTTTTTAACCTTACGAGGATTTACAAATGTTGGAATTTTTATTAGGGATGCACCGAAATGAAAATTCTGGACCGAAACCGATACCGAAAATTCAGGATGCTTTTCTTTCCGTTTCTATACATCACCATTAGACACCCAGGCACGACAGGAATTTGGCCCCTGTTTACCAATAGTTGCCCAGTCACACCGGGAAAAGCAGCCCCTGCTTGCCAAAACATGCCCAAGCACACTGGGAAAGTAGTCCTTGCTCGCCAATAAATGCACAGGCACCACACGAAAGTAACTCCTGCTTACCAAAACTCACTCAAGCACTTTGGGAAAGTGATCCCTGCTTGCCGATAGCCACACTGGGAAAGTGGCCCCTGCTCGCCAACAGGCACATAGGCACCCTGAGATTGTTGCCCTAGCTTGTCAATATGCTTCCAGGCACACCAGGAAGTAATCCTCTGCTTGCCAAAACTCAGTCAAGCACTCTGGGAAAGTGGCCCCTGCTTGCCATTTCTCACCCAGGCACCCCAGGAAAGAGGCCACTGCTCCCCAATAGGCCTACAGGAACCCTGAAAATGTGGCCCTGTTCACCATTTGGAAAACAGGAACGCTAGGAAAGTGGCCCTTCTCACTAATAGACTTCCAGGCACCCCAGGAAAGTGGCCCCTGATTACCAAAATCATGCCCAAGTATGACTAGGCAACCTGGAAATAGTTGCCCCTGTTCACCAAATCACACTCAAGCACCCTGAAAAAGTGTCCCCTGATCACCAATATGCACTTAGGAACCCCAGAAAAATGCCCCCTGCTCACCAACTGATAAACGGGAACCCTGGGAAAGTGCCCTCTGCTTTCCAATAGCCACACACTCACCCTGAGAAAGACACCTGCTCACCAGTAGGCTTCCAGGCACCCCAGGAAAGCAGGGGCCACTTACCTGTGGTTACTGACCACTTATTTCCCATCAGGTGCCACTTTCCCAAGTGAAACCCTTTTGACAAGTAGGTGCCACTTTCTGGGGTGCCTGGGTGCATATTGGTGAGCCGGTGCCATTTTCCTAGATTGACTGGCAGCTTGCTAATGAGCAAGTGCCGCTTTCCAGGGTGTCTGGCACCAATTGATAAGCATTGGCCACTTTCCTTGATGGTTCCTAGGTGGCTATTGGCAAGAAGGGGTCACTTTTCTGGAGAGCTAGGGCACCTATAGGTTAACAGGGGCCACTTTTGCGGGTGCCTGGGTTCCTAAAAGTGAGCAAGGGCCACTTTCCCAGGGTGCTTTGACATGTTTTGGTGAGCAAGGACCACTTTCCTGCACTGCCTTGGAGCCTAGGGTGTGTTTTGGCGAGCAGGGTCCACTTTCCTAGGGTGCCTGGAAGCCTATTGACAAGCAGGGGCCACTTTCCCAGGGTGCTTAGGTTAGTTTTGGTGAGCAGGGACTACTTTCTCTGAAAGCCTGGGAGTCTATTAGTGAGCAGGGGCTACGTTTCTTTCATGTAATTGGAAAGAGTCCATGAGCTAGTGACGTATGGGATATACATTCCTACCAGGAGGGGCAAAGTTTCCAAAACCTCAAAATGCCTATAAATACCTCCACCACACCCACAATTCAGTTTTACAAACTTTGCCTCCTATGGAGGTGGTGAAGTAAGTTTGTGCTAGATTTCTACGTTGATATGCGCTTCTCAGCATGCTGAAGCCCGGTTCCTCTCAAGAGTACAATGAATGACAGAGGGATGTGAAGGGAGTATTATCTATTGAATACAATGGTCGTCCTAACGGGGATCTATTTCATAGGTTCTCCGTTATCGGTCGTAGAGATTCATCTCCTACCTCCCTTTTCAGATCGACGATATACTCTTATATACCATTACCTCTGCTGATTCTCGCTTCAGTACTGGTTTGGCTATCTATTTTATGTAGATGAGTGTCTTTTGGTAAGTATGTTTTCTTTTATTTAAGACCCTCTCAGCTATGGTTTGTCACTTTTATATGTAAAGTTGTAAATATATGTTTTATACTTATATTTGCCATGATTCTGGTTAATCAGTATATTTCCTTCTTACAGACTGTCAGTTTCATTTTGGGAAATGCATATATTTATAAAAAAATAAAATAAAAAAAATTCTTACCTGAAATTTTTTCAAATTGACTTTCTTTTCTAAATTGCGGGCTGTTAGGCTCGCGGGAGCGCAAAATGCTATAATTTATTGCGTCATTTTTGGCGCGAGAATTACGTTGCCGTAATTTCGTCATTTCCGGCGTCTTAGTCGGTGCAGAGAGTTTTCAAGTAGTTGCGTCATCTATGACACTCGTGTTTGTTGCAGACGTTCTTGGCGCCAAAAAATATTTTGTCAGTTGTGGGCGTCATACTTGGCGCCAGATTTTTTTGACATTATTTAAGTCATTTCATTTTTGCTTCTGGTTTCCAGAGGCTTATTTTGTTTGCATTTTTTCCCATTCCTGAAACTGTCATATAAGGAAATTGATCATTTTGCTTTATATGTTGTTTTTTCTATTACATATTGCAAGATGTCTCAATCTGACCCTGTCTCAGAATCTACTTCTGGAATGCTGCTGTCTGATGTCTGTTCTACCAAAGCTAAGTGCATTTGTTGTAAACTTGTGGTAACTGTTCCTCCGGCTGTAGTTTGTGTTAGTTGTCATGATAAACTTTCAAAGGCAGACAATATTTCCATTAGTAGTAATCCATTAACTGTGGTTATTCCTTCAACATCTAATGCTCAGGCTATTCCTGTTAATGTGAGAGAATGTTTCTAATTCTATTCAGAAGGCTCTGTCTGTTATACCACCTTCTAATAAACGTAAAAGGTCTTTTAAAACTTCTCATAAATTCGATGAATTTTTAAATGACCGACAGCATTCTGATTTATCTATCTCTGATGAGGATCTATCTGGTTCAGAAGATTCTGCCTCAGATATTGACACTGACAAATCTTCAAACTTATTTAAAATGGAGTATATTTGTTCCTTATTAAAAGAGGTGTTGATTGCATTATATATGGAGGAGACTAGTCCTCTTGATATTAAAACCAGTAAACGTTTAAATTCGTTTTTTAAACCTCATGTAGTTATTCCAGAGGTTTTTCCAGTTCCTGATGCTATTTCAGATGTAATTTCTAGGGAATGGAATAGTCTACTTCATTTACTCCTTCTTCAAGGTTTAAGAAACTGTACCCTTTGCCGACTGATTGGAGTTTTGGGAAAAGATCCCCAAAGTTGATGGGGCCATCTCTACTCTTGCAAAGCGTACTACTATTCCTATGGCAGATAGTACTTCTTTTAAAGATCCTTTAGATAGGAAGCTTGAATTTTATCTTACGAAGGCTTATTTATGTTCAGGTAATCTTCTTAGGCCTGCTATTTCTTTGGCTGATGTTGCTGCGGCTTCAACTTTTTGGTTGGAAACTTTAGCACAACAAGTACCAGATCATAATGTGTATAGCATTGTTAAGCTAATTCAACATGCTAATAATTTCATTTGTGATGCCATTTTTGATATCATTAGAATTGATGTCAGGTATATGTCTTTAGCTATTTTAGCTAGAAGAGCTTTATGGCTTAAATCTTGGAATGCTGATATGACTTCTAAATCAACGTTGCTATCTCTTTCTTTCCAAGGTAATACATTTATTTGGTTCTCGGTTGGATTCTATTATTTCAACTGTCACTGGTGGGAAGGGAGCTTTTTTTGCCTCAGGATAAAAAATCTAAGGGTAAATTTAGGGCTGCTAACCGTTTTCGTTCCTTTCGTCAGAATAAGGAACAAAAACCTGACCCTTCCCCTAAAGGAACGGTTTCCAATTGGAAGCCTTCTCCAATCTGGAATAAATCCAAACCATTTAAAAAAATCTAAATCAGCCCCCAAGTCTGCATGAAGGTGCGGCCCTCATTCCAGCACAGCTGGTGGGGGGCAGACTAAGATTTTACAAAGATGTTTGGATCAATTCAATCCAAAATCATTGGATTCAGAACATTGTTTCTCAAGGGTACAGAATAGGTTTCAAAGTAAGACTGCCTTTGAGAAGTTTCTTTCTTTCACGCATTTCAGTGAACCCAGTAAATGCTCAGGCTTTCCTGAAGTGTGTTTAAGACCTTGAGTTATCTGGGGTAATTGTGCCAGTTCCTTTTCAGGAACGTGGTCTGGGGTTTTATTCAAATCTGTTCATTGTTCCAAAGAAAGAGAATTCTTTCAGACCAGTTCTGGATCTAATAATTTTGAATCGTTATGTAAGAATACCAACATTCAAGATGGTGACTATAAGGACTATTCTGCCTTTTGTTCAGCAAGGGCATTATATGTCCACAATAGACTTACAGGATGCATATCTTCATATTCAGATTCATCCAGATCACTATCAGTTTCTAAAATTCTCTTTTCTAGACAAGCATTACCAATTTTTTGCTCTTCCTTTTGGCCTAGCAACAGCTCCAAGGATCTTTTCAAAGGTTCTCAGTGCCCTACTCTCTGTAATCAGAGAGCGGGGTATTGCGGTGTTTCCTTATTTGGACGATATCTTGGTACTTGCTCAGTCTTTACATTCTGCAGAATCTCACACGAATCAACTAGTGTTATTTCTTTAAAGACATGGTTGGAGGATCAATTTACCAAAAAGTTCCTTGATTCTTTAGACAAGGGTAACCTTTTTAGGATTCCAAATAGATTCAGTATCCATGACTTTGTCTCTAAAAGACAAAAGACGTCTGAAATTGGTTTCAGCTTGTCGGAACCTTCAGTTTCAATCATTCCCTTCGGTAGCTATGTGCATGGAGGTTTTAGGTCTCATGACTGCAGCATCGGACGCAATCCCCTTTGCTCGTTTTCACATGAGACCTCTTCAGCTTTGTATGCTGAGCCAATGGTGCAGGGATTATACAAATATATCACAATTAACATCCTTAAATCCCAATATTTGACTATCTCTGACTTGGTGGTTAGATCACCATCGTTTAGTTCAAGGGGCCTCTTTTGTTTGTCCATCCTGGACTGTGATTACAACAGATGCGAGTCTTTCAGGTTGGGGAGCTGTTTGGGGATCTCTGACAGCGCAGGGGGTTTAGAAATCTCAAGAGGCGAGATTACCAATCAATATTTTGCGATTCTCAGAGCTCTTCAGTTTTGGCCTCTTCTGAAGAGAGAACCGTTTCTTTGTTTTCAGACAGACAATGTCACAACCGTGGCGTATGTCAAACATCAAGGTGGGACTCACAGTCCTCAAGCTATGAAAGAAGTATCTCGGATACTTGCATGGGCGGAATACAGCTCCTGTCTAATCTCTAGGGAAGCGGATTATCTCAGTCGCCAGACTTTACATCCGGGAGAGTGGTCTCTTCACCCAGATGTGTTTTTTCAAATTGTTCAGATGTGGGGGCTTCCAGAAATAGATCTGATGGCTTCTCATGTAAACAGGAAACTTCCCAGGTATCTGTCCAGGTCCAGGGATCCTCAGGCAGAAGCAGTGGATGTGTTGTCACTTCCTTGGAATTATCAACCTGCTTATGTCTTTCTGCCTCTAGTTCTTCTTCCAAGAGTGATTTCCAAAATCATAATGGAGCGTTCATTTGTACTGCTGGTGGCTCCAGCATGGCCACTCAGGTTTTGGTATACGGATCTTGTTTGGATGTCCAGTTGCCAACCTTAGCCACTTCCGTTAAGGCCAGACCTTCTATCTCAAGGCCCAGTTTTCCATCAGGATCTCAAATCATTAAATTTGAAGGTATGGAGATTGAACGCTTAGTGCTTAGTCATAGAGGTTTCTCTGACTCAGTGATTAATACTATGTTGCAGGCTCGCAAATCTGTGTCTAGAAAGATTTATTACCCAGTTTGGAAGACTTGCATTTCAAGGTGGTGTTCTCATAAATTCTCTTGGCATTCTTTTAGAATTCCTAGAATTTTACAGTTTCTTCAGGATGGTTTGGATAAGGGTTTGTCTGCAAGTTCCTTGAAAGGACAAATCTCTGCTCTTTCTGTTGTGTTCCACAGAAAAAATGCTAATCTTCCTGATATTCATTGTTTTGTACAGGCTTTGGTTCGTATCAAGCCTGTCATTAAGTCAATCTCTCCTCCTTGGAGTCTTAATTTGGTTTTGAGGGCTTTACAGGCTCCTCCGTTTGAGCCTATGCATTCTCTGGATATTAAATTACTTTCTTGGAAAGTATTGTTTCTTTTGGCCATCTCTTCTGCCAGAAGAGTTTCTGAACTATCTGCTCTTTCTTGTGAGTCTCCTTTTGTGATTTTTCATCAGGATAAGGTGGTTTTGCGGACTTCATTTAAATTTTTACCTAAAGTTGTGAATTCCAACAACATTAGTAGAGAAATTGTTGTCCCTTCGTTGTGTCCTAATCCTAAGAATTCTTTGGAGAGATCTTTACATTCTTTTGATGTGGTAAGAGCTTTGGAATATTATGTTGAAGCTACTAAATTTATCTTTTCTGGTTCTAGGAAAGGTCAGAAGGCTTCTGCCATTTCTTTGGCATCTTGGTTAAAGCTTTTGATTCATCATGCTTATTTGGAGTCGGGTAAAGTCCCCGCTTCAGAGGATTACGGCTCATTCTACTAGGTCAGTTTCTACTTCCTGGGCTTTTAAGAATGAAGCTTCTGTTGATCAGATTTGCAAAGCAGCAACTTGGTCTTCTTTGCATACTTTTACTAAATTCTACCATTTTGATGTTTTCTCTTCTTCAGAAGCAGTTTTTGGTAGAAAAGTACTTCAGGCAGCTGTTTCAGTTTGATTCTTCTGTTTACAATTTCAGTTTTTTTCATTATAAAGATTAAAACTTTTGATTTGGGTTGTGGATTCATTTTTCAGCGGAATTGGCTGTCTTTATTTTTATCCCTCCCTCTCTAGTGACTCTTGCGTGGAAGATCCACATCTTGGGTGGTCATTATCCCATACGTCACTAGCTCATGGACTCTTGCCAATTACATGAAAGAAAACATAATTTATGTAAGAACTTACCTGATAAATTAATTTCTTTCATATTGGCAAGAGTCCATGAGGCCCACCCTTTTTATGGTGGTTATGATTTTTTTGTATAAAGCACAATTATTCCAATTCCTTGTTGATGCTTTCGCTCCTTTCTTATCACCCCACTTCTTGGCTATTCGTTAAACTGAATTGTGGGTGTGGTGGTGGGGGGTGTATTTATAGGCATTTTGAGGTTTGGGAAACTTTGCCCCTCCTGGTAGGAATGTATATCCCATACGTCACTAGCTCATGGACTCTTGCCAATATGAAAGAAATGAATTTATCAGGTAAATTCTTACATAAATTGTTTTTTAGGGTGCCTGGGCGTATATCGGTGAGCAGGTGCCTGTTTACAAGGAGAGACCATTTTGCCAGGGGATCCTGAGTGCATATTGGCTAGCAGGTACACTTTCCTGGGGTTCCCGGGCATCTATTGGCTAGCAGAGGCCACTGTCTCACCTATTAGCAAGCAGGGATTATTTTTCTGAAGTAACTGGGCATCTTTTGGTGAGCAAGGGCCAATTTCCTTGGCTACCTGGGCATCAATTAAGGACCAGGAGTACCTCGGTGTCTGTTGGTGAAAGGGCCACTTTCCTAGGGTTCCTTTGCATGTATTGGTGTGCAGGGCCACTTTCCTTGAGGGTTATTGGCGAGCAGAGCCACTTTCCGGGTAATGCCTGGGCCGCTATTGTTGAGCAGAGGCCCCCTTAATCTAGGCAAAAATAACTTTGAAAGCTGAAAAAAGTAATGCATAACTATTTGCCTGAATACTAGTTAGGCAAAAGCTATTTGACTAAAATAACTTTACCACTTATAAGTACATATTTTTGTATTTTGCCTGTGCCAACGGTGGACTGTTTCTAATTCTATGTTATGCCATTATGAAATGAAAAACTGCTAATGTTGAAATTTCACCTGACTCCTATTCCTATAGTCATGATTACAGGTTCAAATCTAACTAAATGCAGTTAATAATTTTATGGGAGACTGGAGCCAGACAGAATATTGAGGAACCAGCCATACAAGTTTTAAGAGCCAAAGATTTTGTATAAAGATACTTGTAAAATTAATGCAAAATAAAAATTACCATAGGTCGCTGGAATTTAGGATCTGTCTGAATCTGAGATTTCACCCTCAGAGGCTACCGGCGTATCTTCCTCGTCAGACTTATGAGAAAGGGCAACTTGAGTAGCAGAAACTGGAACAGAAAACTTGCTATCTGAATCTCTAATTTTCCTCTTGCATTTTTCCTGTAGTAGGGGAATGGCATTTCTGCATTGGTAAAGCTGATATTGATATTTTTCAAGGTTAAACCAAAATTCATTAAAATAATGGGGGGAGATAAAAAAACTGAAATTAAAATCCTCCATGTCTCAAAATTAAATCAATGTAAATATTTGCATAGGAAATTAGAACATCTAGGCAAGAATCCCCCCTTGCTTTCCCCCCAGAAATAACTCCTATGCAATGTTACCAATGCACAAGAGAATTCTGGGTAAGTCATGCAAATTAGATATGCAAATTCTCAGTTTTTTTTGCTTCAAAAATACTGTTAACAAAGCTATCCTTTTTTCTCCATATACCTTTGGTCGAATGACTGGGGTATGTGGGTAGAGGAGTGATATTTAACAGCTTGGCTGTGTTGCTCTTTTCCTCCTGCTGGCCAGGAGTGATATTCCCAACAGTAAATGATGAAGCCGTGGACTCTCCATATCTGGAAATAAAATGTATGCTTACCTGATAAATGTCTTTGTTTTTTCATGATGACTTAGAGCACGAGTGGTTCCTGTACAATTTCAGAACTTTGTGACCCTGGTTTTTACTAGAACTTTTAAATACTAGCTGTGATTATTATTATTACTATTCTTACAGATGTTTCAATTGTGCCGGAGGCTGTAAATGGCTGTCAGAAGGATCAGATCTTGTGATCCTACCATTTTGTAGCCTGAACTTGGGTGAAACACTTTATTATTCAGTATTAGACAATTATGTATACGTGTGCACTAGCAAAACCATTTCTTTTCATTGTTTTTGTAAAATGTATGTTATTTTAAGCTTTCTTTATAAAATTTATTCTTAGCCAGTTATCGCACACACTTTTTTAAGGGTCAACATTTTTAATTTAGTGCTAAGAAGTTAAAGGGACAATAAACTCTGAAATGCTAGATATAATGATTCATTCAAAGAAAAGATTAGTCAGAGAATAACAGGCATATGTAATTTTTAATGTTTCATTAGCTATTTAAAACTTTACACTTATTTTGTCAATTTTTAGTGTCTATGAAACAATAGGAGCTGCCATGTTGTAACAGGTTACATTCTCTGCTGTGGCCAATTAGGGACAGTTATATATAGGTCACTAGAGTTTGCAGCCAATGGCTGTGTGGAATATAACAGTGTTCTGCACTCCATTCTGAAATTGTAAACTGTTAGAAATGGGAGTTACAGGAAAGGGGACAAAATAAATAATTTAAGTATATTGCAGTTTTTTTTTTAATCTATCATCTGATTTATCATTTTATATTACCTTCTAAAAGTGTTTAATTTCCCTTTAATAAGAGTTGTTAAAGGGATACTAAATCCAAAATTTTTCTTTAACCCCTTAATGACCGATGTGCAGGGTACGTCCTAAAAAAAATACAGTTAACGACCGAGGACGTACCCTGCATGTCGTCGGTCTGGGAAAGAGGTGGAAGCGATCCTGATCGCTTCCAGCTACTTTCCGGTTATTGCAGTGATGCCTCGATATCGATGCATCCTGCAATAACCCTGCATGGCCATCCGATGCAGAGAGAGCAACTCTGTGGCCCTCTCTGCACTGGACATCGATGACTAGTATAGTTGGTGGGTGGGAGGTGGGTGGCGGCCATCGATGGGCCTTGTGATGTGGAGGGGGGCGGGATCGTGAGTGGGGATAGCCGGGGACGCGCACGGGGGGCTGGCACGTGCATGGGGAGGGAGCAGGTGGGAACCGCTACACTACAGAAAAACTTTGGTTAAAAGTGGGAAAAAGGTGGGGGGGGAGTACATTTAAAAAAAAAAAAGATCAGTTAGGTGGGGGGTTGGTTTGTGGGGGGGGGGGGAAGCTACGCTACAGAAAAAAAACTAAAAAACAAAACCCTTTTTTTTTTTTTTTTTTTGCAAAATGGGTTCTGGCAGATAGCTGCCAATACCCAAGATGCCCCCAATAAGGCAGATGGGGAGGGTTAGAGAGCTGTTTGGGAGGAGGGGTCACAGCAGCATATGTAAATATGCTAAAAAATAAATAAATTCAAAGATACCTTTTATTTTAGTACTGGCAGACTTTCTGCCAGTACTTAAGATGGCGGGGACAATTGTGGGGGAGGGAAGGGAGCTGTTTGGGAGGGATCAGGGGGAGTGATGTGTCAGGTGGGAGGCTGATCTCTACACTAAAGCTAAAATTAACCCTGCAAGCTCCCTACAAACTACCAAATTAACCCCATTCACTGCTAGCCATAATACACGTGTGATGCGCAGCGGCATTTAGCGGTCTTCTAATTACCAAAAAGCAACGCCAAAGCCATATATATCTGCTATTTCTGAAGAAAGGGGAACCCAGAGAAGCATTTACAACCATATGTGTCATAATTGCACAAGCTGTTTGTAAATAATTTCAGTGAAGAAACCTACAATTGGTAAAAATGTAACTTTTGTTAAATTTGATCGCATTTGGCGGTGAAATGGTGGAATGAAATATACCAAAATTGGCCTAGATCAATACTTGGGGTTGTCTTCTACACTACAGCTAAAATTAACCCTAGAAGCTCCTTAATAATTAACCCCTTTACTGCTGGGCATTATACACATGTGGTGCGCAGTGGCATTTAGCGGCCTTCTAATTACCAAAAAGCAAAGCCAAAGCCATATAGGTCTGCTATTTATCAACAAAGGGGATCCCAGAGAAGCGTATACAATCATTTATGCCATAATTGCACAAGCTGTTTGTAAATAATTTCAGTGAGAAACCTAAAGTTTGTGAAAAAATTTGTAAAAAAGTGAACAATTTTTTTTTATTTAATCGCATTTGGCGGTGAAATGGTGGCATGAAATATACCAAAATGGGCCTAGATCAATACTTTGGGATGTCTTCTAAATAAAAATATATACATGTCAGGGGATATTCAGGTATTCCTGACGGATATCAATGTTCCAATGTAACTAGCGCTAATTTTGAAAAAAAGTGGTTTGGAAATAGCAAAGTGCTTCTTGTATTTATTTCCCTATAACTTGCAAAAAAAGCAAAGAACATGTTAACATTGGGTATTTCTAAACTCAGGACAAAATTTAGAAACTATTTAGCATGGGTGTTTTTGGTGGTTGTAGATGTGCAACAGATTTTGGGGGTCAAAGTTAGAAAATGTGTGGGGTTTTTCCCAATTTTTTTTTCCCCATATTTTTTAATTTTGTATAAGATATGATGAAATTAATATTATCTTTAGAAAGTCCATTTAATGGCGAGAATAATGGTATATAATATGTGTGGGTACAGTAAATGAGTAAGAGGAAAATTACAGCTAAACACAAACACCGCAAGAATGTAAAAATAGCCTTGGTCTCAAAGGGACAGAAAATGGAAAAGTGCTGTGGTCATTAAGGGGTTAATGATTCAGAGCGTGCAAGTTTAAGCAACTTTTATAATAATCTCCTATTATTCATTTTCTTTGTTCTCTTGGTATCTTTATTTAAGCTTAGTAGCTGGCCCAATTTTAGGTCCAATTCCTGGGTGCTGAACCTAAAATGGGCCGTCTCCTAAGCTTTAGATTCTTGCTTTTTAAAAAAAGATAGCAAAAGAACAAATAAAAATTGATGCTGGGAGTAAGTTTGAAAGTTGCATATAGTTGCCTGCTCTTTCTGAATCATGAAAGAAAAAGTATCCCTTTAATGACATAGGTTCAGTGTTTATTTTGTGTACAGCCTAAAAATATGTAAATCGAAATTATTATTTTTTTAAATTAGTTTTTTACTTCTGTTTTCTATTTTTTACTTTTGCTTACAGTTGAATTTGTTTCATATTCTAGTTATTTAAAAGAGAATTGAAAGTAAAATTGAAACATTAAAGGGAAAGGGTACATTTCTATCTTCAATAGATGCATTTTTGTAGTTCAGCGGCATACACACATATGCTGTAATGGCACATGTATTGAAACACCGCAACTTCTCAGAGTCAGCAGGGGCTTGTATGACACAATACACACATATGCTGTAAGGGCACATGTATTAAAACACCGCAACTTCTCAGAGTCAGCAGGGGCTTGTATGACACAATACACACATAAGCTGTAATGGCACATGTATTGAAACACCCCAACTTCTGAGAGTCAGCAGGGGCTTGTATGACACAATACACACACATGCTGTAAGGGCACCTGTATTAAAACACCGCAACTTCTGAGAGTTAGCAGGGGCTTTTATGACACAATACACACATGCTGTAAGGGCACATGTATTGAAACACCGCAACTTCTCAGAGTCAGCAGGCGCTTGTATGACACAAAACACACATATGCTGTAAGGGCACATGTATTGAAACACCGCAACTTCTCAGAGTCAGCAGTGGCTTGTATGACACAATACACACATATGCTGTAAGGGCACATGTATTAAAACACCGCAACTTCTCAGAGTCAGTAGGGGCTTGTATGACACAATACACACCACTGGCAGCTGTCTGAGCTTGAATACTGGTGCATGGGCACTCACAGCATATGTGCATATGTTGCCGAAAAACAGTAATAACTTGTACTAGAAGGGTTTTTTGCTAATAGAACTATATTGCGGAAATGCTCTATTTAAATTGAAATGCACCCATGCATAACCTTTCTATCCCTTTAAGTTTCATGTACTTCCAGTCCTTTTAAAGGGAGATAAAAGTAAAAATAAAATGTGCATTTCAGTTTAAAATAGAAACATTTTTGCAACATACTTCCTTCCATTAGCAAAAATGCTTCTATTGAAAGTTATTACTGTTTTTCAGCAGCATACACACATATGCTGTGAGGGCCCCTCCACCAGTATTTAAAGGGACACTAAACCTAAAATATAATGTTATACAATTCTGCACATAGTGCAGAATTATATAACATTATATTAGTCCTATCGTTATTAAACCTTAATAAATAAACCTCCTGCTGACAGGAGCGAGCTGCACTTAGTGTTATGGTGCGGTCGGGCCGGGCTGTGACTATACAGCTGGCCCGATGCGCTGTGGAATAAAAACAGACCCGCTCAGCAGAGTACAGAGAGCGGGTCTGAAAAACTGGCATATTTTTAAAAAAAATAAAAGGGAATATAAGGTTTAATAACGATAGTGCAAAATTATATAACATTATATTAGTCCTATGTGCAGAATTATACAACTTTATATTTTAGGTTTACTGACACTTTAAGTTAAGAGAGCTGGCGGTGGTGTGTATTGGGTTAGTGAAGACTTTCAGGGTTATTAAACCCAAATTTTTTATTTAAAGGGGCAGTAAACTTACAAATACATAGTGCAGAATTATATAACATTAGCTTACCGGCAGATTTATACACTAAAGTATTGCAGAGAAATTGTATATAAAAGCTCCTTTTTCCAGAACGCCGCTCCTTGCTCTACTGAGCGGGTCTGGTTTTTCCACAGCGTATCGCGGCAACACTGTCTAGTCACGCCATTAAAATGAATGTAGATCGCTCCCGCTACCAGACCAGAGCGGGAGCGAGCTACATTCATTTTAATGGCGCGACTAGACAGTGTTGCCACGATGCGCTGTGGAAAAACCAGACCCGCTCAGTAGAGCAAGGAGCGGCATTCTGGAAAAAGGAGCTTTTACATAAAAATTTCTCTGCAATACTTCCATGTATAAATCTGCCGGTAAGCTAATGTTATATAATTCTGCACTATGTGCTATCTTTATTTGAAAAGCAGGAATTCAAAGCTTGGGAGCCGGCCAATTTTTGGTTCAGCACAGGTTTGCGTTTGCTGATTGGTGCCTACATGTGTGACACATACGATTGCGACTTTATTTACACTTGAACTTTCGCCATGTTCTGGCAGAGCAGGGTTTTAAAACCTATGGCTTAGAGGACGAAAATAATGTTAATTTTATCAGTGAAATAAAGAGAAAATAAACAAATGGAACTAGATACATTCATCTACAGATGGAGCTTTTAATATCAGATTGTTATAACTTTTAAATTGAGTTTAATATGCTATGTTGATCTGAATTTGGAAGTTACTATGATCTTTAAATCAATTTTATTATATGCTGTGGTTAAATTTCTACATGTGAGATTAGCCTCATGCAAAATTTTGTGTGGTGGTCTGATATAACCAGAGGACATACAGTGACTGACTGACCCACCTACCATGCAATGCTAGGAAATACATAGTTGATTTATACGACCACAGAAAACGAAGAGCTTTTTTCATACTAGTAAAAACAAACTTTTATTATTAAAATATGGCTTGTAGAAGTTTAAAGGGACAGTAAACATACAAAATAATGTTATATAATTCTGCACATAGTGCTGAATATTATAACATTATCTGAGCGGCAGCTTTATAAATCTAAAGCATTTCCTTTTTCTTTTTTTATCCCGAAGTTGGACTCCGCTTAACCATTTGAGTGCTAATGACGGCTCTGAGCCGTCACAGAGTTTCTCACTCTGGTGCTCATGACGGCTCCTTGTGGGAGATCTGGGGGCTCCTAACCCCTCCTACCCCGGCGATCGTTCCTGTAGAGTGACAGGCATCGCCAGGGCTTCACGTGATGCGCGGTGCTTAGCACTCAAAGGGGGAGCGGACCTTGTTGTTCAAAAGCGCTTTTGTGACTCGACAGCACGCCCGATTGCGCCATTTAAGTGACTGTAGCTCGCTCCCGCTCTAATCTAGTAGCGGGAGCGAGCTACATTCACTTTAATGGCGCGATCAGGCGCGCTGTGACTAGATAGCGCGCCCGCAAAGTGCATTTAAAAAACAAGAGCTGCTTAGTAGAACCTTGAGCGGAGTCCAACTTTGGGATAAAAAAATCTGGAAATGCTTTAGATTTAATAAGGTGCCGCTAAGATAATGTTTTATCATTCTGCATTATGTGCAGAATTATATAACAACATTTTGTATGTTTACTGTCCCTTTTAAACAATTTAAAAGTTAAAGGGCCATGATACCTAAATGTTGAAGCACTTGAAAGTGATGCAGCATAGCTGTAAAAAGCTGACTAGAAAATATCACCTGAACCTTTCCAATGGTATAAGTCTTGGGAATCTATATAAAAGGTAAAAAGTTAAAAAATAAAAAAATAAAAAAAAAGCTCAAAACCAGCTTAGCACCCAGGTGGTATTTGACTTGGCAGCCAAAGGGTTAAGCAGCCAGTCATGATGCTTGTCACAGGACTTGCTAGGGAGTGTGCATCTGGCATGTGCAGGAACAGTCATGCTGCTTTCCTATTCAGTTTAAAAGGAAACTGAACACAATTTTTTAATTTTGTGATTCAGATAGAGAATGCAATTTTAAGAAACTTTCTAGTTTACTCCTATTATCAAATTTTCTTTGTTCTCTTGCTATCTTTATTTGAAAAAGAAGGCATCTAAACTAAGGAGCCAGGCAATTTGTGGTTCAGGGCCCTGGACAGCACTTTTTTATTGGTGGGTGAATTTATCGACCATTTAGCAAGAACACAGGTTGTTCACCAAAAATAGTCCGGCATCTAAACTTACATTCTTGCTTTTCAAATAAAGATACCAGAAGAATGAAGACAGTTTGA
The DNA here is from genome assembly GCF_027579735.1 of Bombina bombina. Lineage (NCBI taxonomy): Eukaryota > Metazoa > Chordata > Amphibia > Anura > Bombinatoridae > Bombina > Bombina bombina. The sequence goes on along the minus strand of NC_069499.1, from coordinate 1,530,469,365 downwards.
TAATAGGAGTAAATTAGAAAGTTGCTTAAAATTGCATGCTCTATCTGAATCACAAAAGAAACAATTTGGGTTCACTGTCCTTTTAAGTAAGTTCTATGAAATCTCGTAAGATCACAGCAAAGGCAAAGCATTACCTCAGCACTGCTGATGCACAGCAGTGTATAACTGTTTACACAGCACTTACTCTGGTGAGCTGAAGAAATTTTGAGGATACAAGTGGAAAATCCTAACCTTACTAAGATTTTCAGAGCTAATTTTCTGTACATAGTTTAAGGTAAAAAAAATGTGCTCTGAAACTCCTTTACAGAGGGTTTGCTTGTGAAAACATTTCACCTCTGTCCCTAATGGACCGGTCTACTTCTCTGTGTGATTTTTACTATTAAGCTGCTAATGGCCTTCTAAAGATGCCAAATATATATGCAGTAGTATTTCTCTCTGCTGAAGTTCACTGGTCAGTCAAGCTCAAGTTAGTTAATGTATATTTAATCTCATAAAGTAATAACGAGAACCTACAAAGAGACTTGCAGCTCATGTAATGTAAAGGTTTCTTTGGTTTATAAATTGATTTTGATAATAAATAAAGAAATAAAAACTTTTTGATTCCTTTAATAAATGGAATGCATTCAGCAGAGAGGTGCAGTCACTAGTGTTTCTCATGGGTTAGTATTGGAGCTTGTTTTGTTTAACATTTATCAATGATATTGGGAAAAGACTG